>NC_053426.1:56183144-56483847 GCF_007990345.1 Gossypium hirsutum | reverse complement strand
ATAGTGAAATTAAACGGGAGTCGCACCAATCTTTATCGTGTGATCGATCACTTTTTTTAATCAATTTAGTTTATAAAACACTTTGTACGAAACTGAGAGAATATGGGAGTCGGTACGTGCGAGGAAGGATAGACCCTCACACGCCAAAAATGTACGAATTGATAGTTAGGTCTTAATGTCGAAATTAAAAATCGGAAGGACTGAAATACGATCTTTCTATTATACTGATTTTAAAATTCTTGAATTAGCTTAATCGATTTGTTTAAAGATTCCTTATCTCGAGATATCGGAGTATCACATCCGTATGTTAGGACACAATGTCAGAATTCCGAGCACAAGGTCGTCTTTAATTTAGATTGGAAATCCGTGCATTTCAAAACTCAAAAGATATTTAGCTATTTAGAACCAACAAGAGAACCGAAACCCCGTAAGTTAGGGCACAATTCTTCGATGTTCCAAAATGCGAAACATGCCTATTATTGAAATTAGTAAAAACATGAATAAAAATCTTTAAAGTAATGAACAACAGAATGATATAAAATAGGCGGAGACAAAAATAAACGAGTGGAAATAATTGAACAAATAATAAATATGACTACAATATAAAACAATAACAATGCATGCGATATTAACGTAATAATAGTATCCAATGTGAAATAAAACAACGAATAATACATAATAAATATATTAAGAATATGTACGTAAAAATATATATATTTATAAATAGTAATAGTGTAGAAATATACTATATATAGTGTTGAAGTATATACATAAAATAGTGAAAATATAACTAGTAATGTTAAGATATATATAATATATACATATGTATGAAATAGAAATAAAAAATATGTACATAATATAGTGTAAAAATACATACTTAATATAATTAAAATATATACTTAAGATAACATGTAGAAAAAAATATATACAAATAATATAGTATTAAAGATATATACATAAATAGTATAATATATATACGTAATATAGGATTTAGAATATACCTAATATATTAAAAGTATATATATATATAATATAATATTAAAAAATATAATAATAACAAAAAAAGAGGGAGAGAGTGGGTGATTTCCGGCCACCGTCCGGTCACTGGACCGCCGTCGGCCACCGTCAGTGCCACCGTACACAGCAGCCGGACCTCAAAAAAAACTTTTTCGGTAAAAATGGGAAAGCTTCCTCCTTTTATTTTTACTTTCGTATAAAAAAACAAAATAAAACTGAAAGGAAAACAATAAGCAAACAAAGAACTTAAAACGAGAATAGACCAAGAAACCTCTTTTGTTTGATATTTGATTAATCTCCAAAAAAAAACTAGCCTCTCCAAAAACTAGCCTTTACAATAACTCTTCTCCTTGATTACTCTCAAAAAACCTCTCAAAATCCTTTACAATAACTTTCTCCCCAAAACTTCTTCCTCTCCTAAATACAAAATATGAGAAGGCTTATATAGCCATTTACCAAATATTTTTTATTGTTTATGTCTTCATTTGTAGGTACAAGTGGTGGTGGAGCAAGTGTGGCTAATGGAGTAGGTGGTGGAGCAAGTGTGGCTAGTAGAGTTGGTGGTGGCAAAGGCTAGGATTTAGTTGAGAAAAGTTTAGGTTGTGGGCTAGGGTTTTTATCTTTTGATTTGGGCTTAGGGTTTGGGCCATTGGGGTTTTGATGTAAATTGGGCTTTGGGTAGTTAAGATTTTGGGTTTGGGTTTAATTTTGGTGGGTTAGGTAAGGTTAAATTGGGTTTTGATGTAAGTGGGTTAAAATTGGCCTACAATAGCTGCCCCTCTTTGCTTATTATCGTGCAACGAGAATAAAGCAAAGATACAAAGAAAGGCCAATTTTGCCCGGTCTTACTAAGTATGGACTTCTTTGGTGCTCTTCTCATCCAGGTAGTCTCTTTCCAAACCACTGTATCTTGTTGTCTTGATCAAATCCACTGCATCTTCTGATATATGTCTTGTAGCTTCGATTTACTCCAAGGTGACTTCAAAAGATAAGATCTACAGTTCAATCTGCTCTTCCATCGCTTTAGTCAGATAAAATTTGTGGTCTCTCTTCTGCAACTTTTAGAAAGGTAAGATCTGATATCATCGATCAGCTCCACTGCAATTCAATTAGCTTCACTGTAACTTCAGGGATATAAAATCTGTGTCTTCGATTAATTCCAGTCTTTATTCTTTACTCAGCATATGATCCTGAGCTTAACTCATTTCTCGCAATATGAATTGACTCTTTAAAACTAAACATTAAAAACAGAAATTGAAAATAGCTCAGCACGTGAGCCAAGGCTCAACTCACTTCTCGCAATATGAGTTGATTTTTAAAACAAAATTTGTAAAACAGATTTTGAAAATACCTCGGTATGTGAACCGAGGCTCAACTCACCTCTCGTAATATGAGTTGATTTTTGCAAAGCATAAATTGAAAAAAAAAAAAAATCAATTGAAATACCTCGGCGTGTGATCTGAGCTCAACTCACCTCTCGCAATATGAGTTGATTTTTTTGACAAACATAAATTGAAAAAAAAATTGAAAATATCTCAGCGTGTCCTGAGGCTGAACTCACCTCTCGCAATATGAGTTGATTTTTTGGAAAAACAAATTTGAAAAACAGAATTTGAAAATACCTCAGCGTGTGAGTCAAGGCTCAACTCACCACTCGCAATATGAGCTGATTTTTTTGAAACACAAAAATTGAAGAACAGAAATGGAAAACACCTCAGCGTCTTGAGGTTCAACTCACCTCTCGCAATATGAGCTGATTTTTTTTTTGAAAGACAGAAATTGAAAATACCTCAACGTGTCTTGAGGCTCAACTCACCTCTCGCAATATGAGTTGATTTTTGACAAACAAAAATTGGAATTACCTCAGCGTCTTGAGGTTCAACTCACCTATCGCAATATGAGTTGATTTTTTTGAAAAACAGAAATTGAAAATACCTCAACGTGTCTTGAGGTTCAACTCACCTCTCGCAATATGAGCTGATTTTTTTTAAAGACAGAAATTGAAAATACCTCAACGTGTCTTGAGGCTCAACTCACCTCTCGCAATATGAGTTGATTTTTGACAAACAAAGATTGAAATTACCTCAGCGTGTCCTGAGGCTCAACTCACCTATCGCAATATGAGTTGATTTTTTTGAAAAATAGAAATTGAAAATACCTCAACGTGTCTTGAGGCTCAACTCACCTCTTGCAATATGAGTTGAGTTTTGACAAACAAAAATTGAAATTACCTCAGCGTGTCCTGAGGCTCAACTCACTTCTCGCAATACGAGTTGATTTTTTTAGAAACATAAATTAAAAAAACGAAAATTGAAAATACCTCAGCGTGTCCTGAGGCTCAACTCACCTCTCACAATATGAGTTGATTTGAAAAGTAGAATTTGTAAGGCAAAAATTGAAAAATAGAAATTGAAAATACCTCAGCGTGCCCTGAGGCTCAACTCACCTCTCGCAATATGAGTTGATTTTTGAAAAACAGAAATTAAAAGCAGAAATTGAAAAAAAAAATTAAAAATACCTCGGCGTGCCCCGAGGCTCAGCTCACCTCTCCCAATATGAGTTGATTTTTGAAAAGCATAAATTGAAAAAATGGAAATTGAAAATACCTCAACGTGTGACCTAAGGCTCAACTCACTCTCACAATATGAGTTGATTTTTTGAAAGATAAAAATAAAAACATCAAAATACCAAAAGATTTCATCTGGTGGAACTCAGGTGTCCTTTCCTTGATTCAGTACAGCTATCATCGAAATATCTTGTTCTGCTGAAATACATGTATATGTCATGCATGATGTTATCATGAAATACACATGTTTGCCTTAAATGCCTTTATGCCTACATGATCATGCTATGTGCCTTGGGCTTGATTGTCATATGTCCCTTTTCGTCATGATTTTTGATGATCTACGTTCATTGCTTTGACTCTTGACTTTCTCTTCAGGCCTTGTACCCATCCTCTAGCTTCACGACTATCTGCGTTCTCAGATATCGCTCTTTTGCCCCTGGTTGAACTTTGCCTTTGCTTTGAGGCTCTTGTACTTATCAAATTCTTTCCGGGTAATGCTTAGCACTTCTTTGTTTAGAGTATGTCATTTCACTATTTATCATGTAAATGAACCACATAATGAGATGCATGAAAATGGTCAGGTAGGGACAAAAGGATACCTCACATTTATTCATTTCAAATGTAGCAAACAAAGAAAGTTAATCAATGATAGTAAAAAAAAGTGTCATAAAGAGAAAGGGGATCGCATTTCAACAAATACAAATGCTCTAGATATTCAACGCATGAACTCTTCCACGTTCCTCAATCAAGAATCTTTTCGAGCATGGCTTTCTTGCGTAAGAGATTTCGAGTTTTCAGAAATGCTTCAAATACTGTAGTCTCTCTGTTTGACCCACCGTTCAAAACGCCTTGCTTTTTAAGCCAGTGCTTGCTTCATTAGAACGCCCTTTAGGGTTTTCATCCTAATATTTTGTGTTAATCAAGACGCCCTTTTCGGGTTTTCACCTTGATCCCTCTCTCTTTTTCTTTTTTCTTTTCTTTTCTCTTTTTTTTTAAGATGCCCTTTTTCGGGTTTTCATCTTGATTTTCCTTTTTTAAGCATAATATTTCTTCACAGCATCTGAATTCACTGGATTCGGTAACTCCTTCCCATCCATCTCAGTGAGAATCAAAACTCCACCCGAGAATGCCTTCTTTACGACATATGGTCCTTCCCAATTTGGTGCCCATTTTCCTCGTAAGTCCTTCTGTATTGGAAGAATCTTTCTCAGCACGAGTTCTCCTTCGTGGAATTTTCTTGGCCGTATTTTCTTGTCATGGGCCGCGATCATTCTCTTCTGGTACATCTGTCCGTGACAAATTGCCTTTAAACGTTTTTCTTCAATGAGGTTTAACTGGTCATATCGAGCTCGAACCCATTCTGCCTCCTCTAGTTTCGAATCCATTAAGACTCGTAAAGAGGGGATCTCAACTTTGATAGGTAGTACAGCTTCTATTCCATAGACCAGAGAGAAAAGAGTTGCCCCCGTAGATGTCCGTACAGATGTGCGATATGCACACAAAGCAAATGGTAGCTTCTCGTGCCAATCTTTATATGTCTCAGTCATTTTCCCAATAATCTTCTTAATATTCTTGTTGGCTGCTTCAACAGCTCCGTTCATTTTTAGGCAATAGGGTGACGAGTTATGATGCTTTATTTGAAACTGCTCACACACTTCCTTCATCATTTTGCTGTTCAGATTCAAGGCGTTATCTGAAATGATTCTCTCAGGCAAACCATATCGACAAATGATTTCCTTTTTCAAAAATATACAAACTGCAGCCTTTGTCACATTGGCAAACGAAGCAGCTTCTATCCATTTTGTGAAGTAATAGATAACCACAAAAATGAACCGGTGTCCATTAGAAGCTTTTGGGGAAATTGGCCCTATAACATCCATGCCCCACATAGAAAAGGGCCACGGAGAAGTCATGGCATGAAAGGGCAAAGGGGCTACATGAATATTATCGCCATAAATTTGACATTTGTGGCATTTTCTTGCAAAACTAATGCAGTCGCTTTCCATCGTCAGCCAGTAGTAACTGAGTCTCATAATCTTCCTGGCCATAGTGAAACCATTGGCATGTGTCCCATAAATTCCCTTGTGGACATCTTCAAGTATTTTTCTGGCTTCAACAGCATCTACGCATCTCAAGAGCACTTGATCTTTTCCTCTTTTGTACAGGATGTTCCCATCAAGAACAAATCCCGCTGCCATTCTTCTGATTGTTCGTTTGTCATTCTCATTTGCTTGTTCGAGATACTTTTGGTTCTTGACATATTCTAAGATATCATGGAACCATGGCCGTCCATCTGGCTCTTTTTCAATGCTGAAACAATGTACAGGGACTTCATATATGCTCATTTGAAGAGGCAGTATTTTTGTTTCTCTGTTTGCTTTGAACATTGAAGCCAAAGTGGCCAGGGTATCAGCCAATTGGTTTTCTTCTCGTGAAAGGTAAATAAAAGTTATTTCTTCGAATTCTTTAATCAGCTCTGCCACTAGATCACTGTATTTAACCAATTTCGGATCCCTAACTTCCCAATCTCCACGGATTTGGTAAATCACCAATGCTGAGTCTCCATATACCTCTAAAGTTTTGACGTTTCGTTCAATAGCTGCACGAAGTCCTATGATACAGGCTTCATATTCTGCTATGTTATTGATACAGAAGAAATTCAGCCTGGCAGTGAACGAATAATGATTCCCGTCTGGTGAGACTAGGATTGCTCCAATTCCATGCCCCAAGGCATTCGACACACCATTAAAACTCATCTTCCATGGCTTCTCTTTTAATGACTCGAATTCCTTTTCTGTGATACACATTAAGTCTTCATTTGGGAAATCGAATCTCAAAGGCTCATATTCCTCTGTCGTTCGAGTCGCTAAGAAATCAGCTATTGCGCTCCCTTTTATCGACTTCTGACTTACATAGGCAATGTCATATTCCGATAGGAGAATCTGCCATCGTGCCATTCTTCCTGAGAGTGCCGGTGATTCCATCATGTATTTTATTGGGTCCAGCTTTGAAATTAGCCATGCCGTATGATACAACATATATTGCCTGAGTCTCCGAGCTACCCAAATTAGAGCACAACAGTATTTTTCAATGGACAGATACTTTGCCTCATATTCAGTGAACTTTTTGCTGAGGTAGTAGATCGTGTTTTCTTTCTTTCCTGACTCGTCGTGTTGCCCCAGTACGCAACCCATTGAATTTTCAAACACAGTCAAATACAATATCAATGGTCTTCCCGGAGTTGGCGGTACTAGCACTGGAGGATTAGACAAATATTGTTTTATCTTATCAAAGGCCACCTGGCATTCCTCATTCCATTCTTCTGGGTTATGTTTTCGAAGAAGCCAAAAAATTGGGTCGCATTGGTTGGTAAGTTAAGCGATGAATCAGGCGATGTAGTTTAATCTCCCTAAAAATCCTCTAACTTCCTTTTGTGTGCGCGGAGGTGGTAACTCTTGAATGGCTTTTATTTTATCTGGATCAACCTCGATACCTCTTTCACTGACAATGAAGCCTAACAACTTTCCCGAGGTAGCCCCAAACGTACATTTGGCTGGATTAAGTTTTAGCTGAAACTTTCTCAGCCTTCCGAACAACTTCTTGAGGTTCACTACATGCTCTTCTTCCCCTTGGGATTTAGCAATCATATCGTCAACGTAGACCTTTATTTCTTTATGCATCATGTCATGGAATAACGTCACCATAGCCCTCTGATATGTTGCCCCAGCATTCTTTAACCCGAATGGCATCACCTTGTAACAGAATATTCCCCACATTGTTACGAAGGTAGTTTTCTCCATATCCTCAAGGGTCATCTTAATCTGATTATACCCCGAGATTCCATCCATGAAAGAAAACAATGAATGTTTTGCTGTGTTATCCACCAACGTATCAATGTGTGGTAAGGGAAAATTATCTTTAGGACTTGCTCGATTCAGGTCACGGTAATCTACGCACATTCGTACTTTACCGTCTTTCTTTGGTACCGGTACTATGTTAGCCACCCATTCTGGGTATTTGGAAGCTTGTAAGAAACTCGCATCAAATTGCTTTTTGACCTCTTCTTTTATCTTTAACAGCATCTCAGGTCTCATCCGTCTCAGCTTTTGCTGAATGGGTTTGCATTCTGGTTTTAGCGGGAGTCTATGGACTGCTACATCTTCATCCAATCCTGGCATGTCTTAATATGACCATACGAATACATCTTTGTACTCGCGGAGCAAAACAATCAAATTATGTCTGGTGTCCTCTGAAATAGAGGTCCCAATTTTCACTTCTTACTTCTTTTCTTCAGTTCCCAAGTTTATTGTTTCAACAGATTCTTGATGAGGCAAAATCTGTTTATCCTCTTGTTCCACCATTCTTAGCAAGTCAGGAGACGAGACATAGTCTTCAGCATTTTCTTTGGCTTCGAATTCTCCTAAACAAACATCCTTCTCAAAATTGATTTCAGGACTCGTAACGGGTTTGTTCATGCAATTGATATCTGAGCACCTGAAAGTTGAATGGAAAAGGAAACTATAGATGGGCATCTAAGTATTGAAACCAACAAACTGAATGTTATGGTATGGCATGAGGTAAATGTAAAGATAGGCTATGAGATGATTATGGAATTAGTGATAATGCGAAAAATTGTGACAAAATGCATCTTCATTGATATTCATTTAGATGATAAAGAGCGAATGCAAGCTCTTACAAAAGAATTCTATTATATCTAAGAACATAACAGAATGTTAACGTTTGAGTATTACTTTGAAGACTTATAAACTACAAGAAGATCCTCGGCAGTCTAATTGTTCAACCTGAAACCCAGGGGACAATGGCGTATTCTTGAGACGTCTTTACTTGCGTTAGCTCATTTGTCAATAACATTTATACTGACATTCTGAAGACCCCTTTCAATTAATAACAGTGTGCTTTGTATATTATCCTGTCTGGGGTATATCATTCCTGCAGATGTAAATGTTTTTGACAAATGAGAGTACGTTATGGGATCTCATTCTATTTCTCGGCCCAAAGTTCTCGCAATCCTTCTTTCCTGATCTTTCTTCTATTGCCTTCTTCTTTGATGCATGTTTGGCTGGAAACCTAAACCATATCGGGCCTTGTGGTGCACTGGCTTTAGAGCCCTGACTATTCCTTGCAGGTACCTTCCCAAACCTTTCCTTGCTCGGGCTCCCATTCCTACAGTCAACTTGACACCCATCTTGGTATTTCTCGACAGTTTTGGCTCGAGAATTCTGTTTCCCTCAGCGACGAATGTGGCATTGACAAATTCAAGAGATCGGAAGGAACATTCCATAGCATCTTTACTCACTTCAATATATGGTGCGTCGGCAGAGATAGATGCGATAATGTCTTCTTCTCTCTCGATAGTGACCAAACAACCATCCATGATGAACTTTACTTTTTGATGGAGAGAGGATGGAACTGCTTCAACAGAATAGATCCAGGGCCTTCCTAGAAGGCAGTTATACGAGGGTGTGATTTCCATAACTTGGAACTCGATATTGTAAATGTAAGGGCCCACTTCTAAAGGGATATCAATCTTTCCCATAACTTCACGCCTTGTCCGATCGAATGCCCTTACCGTGGAATGACAGGGCCTTAAATAGGACTGATCTATCAGAATTCTGGAAAGCGTGGCCAAAGGCATGACATTGAGTGCCGAGCTATTATCGATAAGTACATTCGGTATTATGTAGCCCTTGCAACGCGTCGTAACATGTAGTGCTTTCACGGAGCCTCTACCCTTGGGTGGTATTTCTTCATCACTAAAAGAAATGAAATTATCCGCATTCAAGTTGTTCACCCATCTCTCCAGCTTCCCCACGGATATATTTTTGCCACGTAAACTTGATTCAACACCTTCAGCAAAGCGTTCCGGTGTGGCTCCGAATTTAGCAGTAGAGATAAAACCGATATTCGTGTTGGTTGCTTATTCAATTGTTCCACCACATTGTATTCACTGTGTTTGATAAATTTCAAGAACTCCTGTGCTTCCTCCTCATCCACAGGCTTTTTAGTTTCTTGCACGGGTGGAATTTCTTGCTCGACTTCAGCTTCATGCATCACTGCTTTCCCTTTTTGCTTCCAGTCACTGTTCTTCTTCACTGGTTCGACCTCTTTCGAATAACATCTTCCACTTCGGGTAAAATGACCTACCTCTCCAACATCTCCAGTTATGGCTTTGAGCTTTTCATCTTCCGGTGTGACGATATTGATGTCATATTTCCATGGTACGGCTTTGTCGTCCTTGTACGGGAAAGGAGATGGTACTTCGATTATCATTTTTGGTTTCACCGGCTCTTTCGTCGCGTCGTAATAAATTATTAAAGGTCGATCCGCGCTATAATGGAGACCTGATGACTGGTTGTCAGAGGTACATACTTCTCTTTCGTTGGTCTCTTCCCTCTTGTTAAGGACCTTAATCTCCTTATTATCCATCCGGTCTTGAAGCAACCTTTTAAATTCCTCATACGACTGAATGTCGTGTCCTACAATTCCATGGAAATTGTAAAAACTTTGACCTTCTTCTCCGAGAATTCTATCGGGGTGACAAAGTAATCCTTTCTTAACCAGTACCTCCCAGATTTTCTCCAGAGGCGTCCTTATTTCCGAAACACATCTTCTAACTTTCTATTCGTCCTCTTTCCCCACTGTGCTCACATTTCCTTCAACATGGTTAGGGAACGGGTTCCCAGTTGCGTTACTGGCACTATCGAACTGTAGGATACCCGCGTCAATGAGTCCTTGAACTCTTCTCTTAAAGGCTAGGCAATTCTCCGTGGAATGCCCCTGGTTCCCCACGTGGTATGCACAACTAGCGTTTGGATCGTACCACTTTGGGTATGGAGGTTTAAGGGGTGCCATGTAATGGGGAGAAATCAGCTGTTTCTCCAGAAGTTTTGGGTACAATTCCCCATACGACACAGGGATAGGAGTAAATTGCGGTCTCTCGGGATTAAGCCTTGCTGGTCTTAGTTCGTTTCTGGGCTGGCTTTGAACGGGTACCGTGTTTTGTGGGAATGTGGTGACGGGTCTTTAGTTGTTCGTGGCGTATACGGGGTAGGAAAGAGGTGGTGCTTGGTAGTAAGGGGTTTGAGGGGGATAATAGAAATTTAGAGGTGGATAACTTCAAGGTCGGGGTTGGTTTGGATATGGATTAGGGGCATAACGACTTTCCATTCCCACCATGTGGGCTTCTGGTTCTTTCTTCTTCATGGGTGCTACCCTTCTTGAACTTTCTTGACCTTCCATTCTACCGCTCTTGATGGCGTTCTCTATAAGCTCACCGGATATTACAATATCCGCGAAGTCCTTCGTGGCACTTCCCACTAGTTTTTCATAAAACGACGTTTTTAAGGTGCTGATAAAAAGGACGGTTATCTCTGTTTTCGTTAGTGGGGGTTCCACTTGAGCTGAGACGTCCCTCCATCTCTGCGCGTACTGTCTAAAAGTTCCTGACGGCTTTTTCTCCATCATTTGTAAAGTCATCCGATCAGGCACCATATCTGATACATGCTTGTACTGCTCACAGAATGCCGACGCCAAGTCTTTCCAAGATCTGATCCTTTTCTTACTGAGCTGGTTGTACCACCGAAGAGCCGGTCCTACTAAACTGTCTTGAAAACAATATACAAGTAGCTTATCTTCGTTCACGTAACCGGTCATTTTTTGGCAAAACATGACAAGATGTGCTTTTAGACATCTTGTCCCATCATACTTTTCGAAATCAGGCACCTTGAACTTCGGAGGCAGGATTAGGTCAGGTACCAAACTGAGTTCTTTAGCACCTAGTACCGAGAAGACTTCAGTGCCTTCTATTGCCTTGAGTCTTTCTTCCAAATTCGTATACTTCTCTTGAGCCTCGTGATCATCTATTTTCAACTTGGCTATTTCGACTGGATCATCTAAATCTGGAACTATAGGATTGGCAGGGGTTGCTCGGGGATTTGACATAAATGTTCCTTGCCCTAGATGAGCAAATGGCATAAGTCGTTGTTCCAAGCCTGTGGATTCCCCTTGAGTATACCCTCTTTATGCTACGCGGGCATGTGGTGGAGTGAATCCTGGGGGATAGAGTAGATCCTGGTCATGATTAATTCTTGATTGAGGTTCCATACTGTCGGGGTTCTACATGGGTCCTTTTCCTTTGACCAAAACTGATATCATCTCCATCATTCTAGCCATTTGATCCTTTTGTTCAAGTGATTCCTCTTGAGATCTTACTGTCAAATCCCTCGTTTCTTGCTGTGACTTAGCTAGTTGTTCTTGTAATTCCTTCTAGACTCTTTCCATCCTTTCGATTCTTTCATTAAACTCAGCCTCCATTGCTCTAGCTTGTCGATGCGTTTTATACGAATGGCGTGGTTCCAGATTTGAAGTGTTGCAACTGTGAATTATATGATTCTAACCTTAGCGAATGATTATGGGATATGTATATGCAATGAATGGATGAATGGATGCAAAAAGAGGCGTTGATTCCAATTTAATTTCACTAGAAGAACTTCACTAGAAGAAAAATTTCCTTACATAGAACGGATGATTACATATACGACTTTGCCCTAATGCCCAAAGTCTTAACTTTCCTAAGAAGCCAAGCTAAGCTTCAGCCTCGGTCTGATTTCGACTCGTACTTTAAGCTCAATATATCAGCTTGAACTGCCAAGGTTGCAAGTGATCAGCTATCTCCCGAACCTGAGCTATAGCTTCGCCCATGACATAGTCTCTATCTCTAATCTGGTTTTGAGAGTGGTGAAGCTGTTCTCTGTAATAGTTGTTGTTTGTCTCAAGAAGTTCCACTCGAATTTTGCTATCTCACAGTGCGATCTCGAGTTCTTCTATTTTCCCTTTCAACTTTTCGATCCTTCTCAGACAAGCCTTTAGCTTAATTATCGAATTATGGCTACGGTGTTGCTGAAGTAATCTTTCCAATTCAGCCACCCGAGCTCGTAACTTCTCCTTTTCGTATTGGGTTTCTAACAAACTCTTCTTCAGAGTGTCCTCTCGTACTCGGGCATCTTGAAATCTTTTCTCCCAATGGTCGGCTCTAGTCTTTTCCTCTTTAATCTCTTGACATCATTGCTCCGATGTTTTACCTAATCTGGCAGTTTTTATCGTTATACGAAGCTTCTTGTAATCGGTTTTCAAACTATCTAAATCTTCCTCGGCCTTGTTCTTTCCTTTCCTTAACTTCTCAGCCTCTAGCTTGTGGATATCGACGTCTAACCCCAACTTCATTTTATCTTCTTCTAGCTGCTCTATCTTCTTCCCCAACTCCGAGTTTCTTTTCTCAAAATCTTGCTTAATGATCTCTAACTCGGATGGGATGACCCGTAAATGCTCCTCTATCGGTTGTGTGTTCCCTTGATTCTGCCTAGGGATGTTGTCGTTGACTCTCCTACCCCACCACCATTCATACTCGGGGTCGTCATAGGCCTGCAATGAATCCTTTCATTCTTCGAGTTTGGTTCCATGCATCTGATATCTCGCGAACCCTCTTTTTATAATTGTTGTCTTTATAGGGGAACTCACATTGTGCCAACCCTTGTGTCACCGGTATAAACTGCCTTGATCGATACTACCTTAACACCATCAGTGAAGCGTATCCAATGGCTCCCCATATTCCAGCCAGAGGGACCCAGTCAAAATCACCGCACCTATATAAGATCTCATCAGGAATCAACCACGGAGCCCTCCATTCAACGTCTTCGGTCTGTAAATTTTAGAGAATAGTTATACACCTCTCTTCGGAGATGTCGTCCCGCCTCGATGTGGCCACTAATTCTCTTAATGGGGAATAATCCTTAGAGAATACCCGATAGGAGACCTTCTCCACCTTCTAAAAATGACTGTGGAACCAAGCCAAAAGAAGCTGTGGGCAACCAATAAATCTTCCCTCGCTCGCTCTCCGGCATGTATTCAAGGATCGGAAAGTTTCTGCTAGGATTGCCGGGACGGGTGTGGTACCTTTATCAAGTCAATCGAATAAATCTGAGACGGCTTCATCTATGTGTCCAAGTGCTTTAGGAAAGACGATCAAATCGTAGAGACTTAAGGCAAAAACATCAACCCTTTTCTTCGAATCCGGGTGCGCAAGAATAAAATTCCTCCAAGGAATACATTTACTATCCCCTTTTTGCTTGATGCGGGCCGCAACCCATTGCTTGCTTATCCCCGTGATATTCATCAATTTCTTCAAAAAGGAAGGGACATTAACAGGTCTTGAATAGGCCTTATCAGCCTGAATCTTCGGGCAATTAATTAATGCTATGTATTCCTCCACCGTAGGTACTAAATCAACTCATTCGAAAGTGAAGCAACTGTAAGCGAGGTTCCAAAATTGCACGAGGGCCCGGAACAAGTACTTGTCCACCTTTACATCGAGCAAATAGGGTAGGTCGCCGTAGTTACAGTAAAAGAGTTGTTTGACTTTGCCATTCCAACTATTCCATATATCCCTTAACTTTTGCAGGTCGTTCTGAGTCACACTGATGCGAGTGAAATCCCACAACTCCGATTCATATCCCTCGGTCAAACTATCTCCTTTCTCCTGTTGCATTCTCTCAGACCACACTCGAACAGCCGCATTATCCTCCATTCTATCAAGAAATCATTTTTCCATGCTAAACTCTTCTAATTAGTAACCGAACGTAAACCAACACCCTTTTATGATGAAATGTCATGCGAAAATGATCAAAATACAACAAGTTAGTATTATATACAAAGAATAGAATTCAAAGCAAATAGTGAGTAAATAAGCACCTAATCAGGTAACCACTAGGGTTTGGTGTGGTTCTACCTAGGGTAGGCTCCTAGGGCTCATTACATGTAGTTTGGTTCTAAAGTAAAGGTACTTGAACCAGCAGATTCCTCGATCCTCACCCATTATAGGTTCATACAGACCGAGTTCGATTCAGGGGAATACATTTCTCTACGGCTATACGGAGGTGAAAACCTCACGAAGACGCAGGTACAGATGTATCCTGAAAGCGATCCACTATTTTATACGGAGGTGAAGACCTCACGAAGGAATAGTTTTTCACTTCCACTTAAGAGGGTGAAATTGACCAATAATGCGATGTGATATGCAAAGATACCTCAAAGAATTAAACCACTTAAAGCAAGCATATTATGAAGAGAGTCGCGAAAATAACAGACAACATGCAATGCAGTAAATTTAAAATCGATTTTCGATTTTTGACAAAAGAAAAAAAATAATCAATTTAAGGCTCGACTCTCGAGTTACCCAGTGGAGTCGCCAAGATGTCGAAACCATTCTTTTGAAAACGGGGATCGACTTTGTTTGAAAGTGAAAATTAAAACGGGAGTCGCCACCAATCTTTTATCAGGTGTGATCGGATCACCTTTGTTTTAATAAATCAATTTTAGTTTACTAAAATAGGGCCTTTGGTCTACGAAACTTGAGAGAATGAGTTCGGGAGTCGGTTACGTGCGAGGAAGGATTAGCACCCTCGACACGCCCAAAAAATTGGTACCGAATTGATTAGTTAGTGTCTTAATGTCAAAAATTAAAAATCGGGAAGGGACTTGAAATACGATCTTTTCTATTAATACTGATTTTAAAATTCTTGAATTAGCTTAAATCGATTTGTTTAAAGATTTCCTTATCTCGAGATATCGGAGTATCACATCCCGTAAGTTAGGACACAATGCCATGAATTCCCGAGCACAAGGTCATCTTTTAATTTAAATTGGAAATCCGTGCATTTCAAAACTCAAAAGGATATTTAGCTATTTAGAACCAACAAGAGAACCGAAACCCCATAAGTTAGGGCACAATTCTTCGATGTTCCAAAATGCGAAACATTGCCTTATTTATTGAAATTAGTAAAAACATGAATAAAAATCTTTAAAGTAATAAACAACAGAATGATATAAAATAGGCGGGAGACAAAAATAAACGAGTTGGAAATACATTGAAACAAATAATAAATATGACAACAATATTAAAACAATAACAATGCATGCGATATATTAAACGTAATAATAGTATCCAATGTGAAATAAAAACAATGAATATATACATAATAAAGATATTAATAGTATGTACATAATATATATATTTATAAATAGTAATAGTGTTAGAAATATACTATATATAGTGTTTGAAGTATATACATAAAATAGTGAAAATATAACTAGTAATGTTAAGATATATATAATATATACATATGTATGAAATAGATATAAAAAAAATATGTACATAATATAGTGTAAAAAATACATACATAATATAATTAAAATATATATATAAGATAACATGTAGAAAAAAATATAAATAATATAGTATTAAAGATATATACATAAAATAGTATAATATATATACGTGATATAGAATTTAGAATATACCTAATATATTAAAAGAATATATATATAATATAATATTAAAAAATATAATAATAACAAAAAAAGAGAGGGAGAGAGTGGGTGATTTCTGGCCACAAGGCCGGCCACCGTCCGGTCACTGGACCGCCGCCGGCCACCGTCGGTGCCACCGTACACGGCAGCCGGACCTCAAAAAAAACTTTTTCGGTAAAAATGGGAAAGCTTCTTCTTTTTATTTTTACTTTCGTATAAAAGAAACAAAATAAAACTGAAAGGAAAACAATAAGCAAACAAAGAACTTAAAACGAGAATAGACCAAGAAACCTCTTTTGCTTTGATATTTGATTAATCTCCAAAAAAAAAACTAGCCTCTCCAATAACTAGCCTTTACAATAACTCTTCTCCTTGATTATTCCCAAAAAACCTCTCAAAAATCCTTTACAATAACTTTCTCCCCCAAAACTTCTTCCTCTCCTAAATACAAAATATGAGAAGGCTTATATAGCCATTTACCAAATATTTTTTATTGTTTATGTCTTCATTTGTAGGTGCAAGTGGTGGTGGAGCAAGTGTGGCTAATGGAGTAGGTGGTGAAGCAAGTGTGGCTAGTGGAGTAGGTGGTGGAGCAAGTGTGGCTAGTGGAGTTGGTGGTGGAGCAAGTGTGGCTAGTGGAGTTGGTGGTGGCAAAGGCTAAGATTTAGTTGAGAAAAGTTTAGGTTGTGGGCTAGGGTTTTTTTCTTTTGATTTGGGCTTAGGGTTTGGGCCATTGGGGTTTTGATATAAATTGGGCTTTGGGTAGTTAAGATTTTGGGTTTTGGGTTTAATTTTGGTGGGTTAGGTAAGGTTAAATTGGGTTTTGATGTAAATGGGTTAAAATTGACCTATAATAGGTTTCACCATTAGAGTTATCCATAAAGTTCTCTATTGTCAAGCTCTTAAAGGAAAGTTATGTCATTGGTAAGAAAGGAAATAAAGTAAAGAAAATGAGAGGGTGAGTAGGGGATTAAAGGGCAATCAATTGCTAGCGATGTAGCGGTCGATCACCTTATGAACTAGATCTAAAAAGTTTCTAGAGAGAAAATGAAGAGTTTTTAAAGAGAAACTTGGGATCCCAATCCTTAAAGTTGTATATGTTAGTAAATAAAAATCTCTTGATGGTAAATATGTAAATGCTTTTATCTTTTTTCCAATGTTATGTTATTAATCTTCTTTTCAATTGTTGAATATATTATATGTTATGACATTTTTTCCAGTAAATTAGTACTATTTTTGTTAGACGATTTGTTATTAAAAATCATTGAATTCAGTAACATTGTTTACAATGTTAGTAATTTAATATTTTACAATATCAATTTGTAACGACTCTACGTTAGCTGGGTCAAAAAATATGGTTTCGGAACCCGATCCTGTAAATTGAATCAATGAAATTATAAATAGAAGAATTTATGCATTTAGTATGAAAATATATTAGTGGACGGTCAAGTAATTAAAATGATAAAATCATTAATAATAGTATAGGGACTAAATTGTAAAAGTGAAATCATTATTGAATTTTAATTTAGAAAATACTTGAGGACCCAATTAGCAATTATGTAAAGGAATTAATGGCTATTTAACCATTTCGATTCATGACTTAGTGGATGTGGATTATCTAAACCATTTATTTCCATTATGGTTGTTAATTTTCTATCATGACCATCCATTAAGCTTAATTAAGTTACTAATCCAAAATATATATACTTAAGTAGCTGGAAAAGAACAAAAACATTCATCTTTTCTTCCTCTTTTGTTGTCTAAGTTAGAAAGAAAAAGAAAGAAGAAAATTTTGCTTTCTTTTTACAATTCAGTCCCAAAATCCCGAAGATAAACATGTTTTGCTTTTGGAATTGTTATGAATTCATGGTCTTGTAAACTAGATTTAGTAAACCCATGTGTAAGAAATTTGAATTGGTAAATGTTTACCAAGTTACCATTGTTGAACCTTAGTAAAATTTAGGTTGATTATAATGAATTATAATAATATATATAGATTTTGTTAGGATTATATTAAAATATAGTGAAATTACCTTAGAATTAAAGGTTTAGATATATAGTTAATTTTGATATCATGGACTAAATTAAATAAAGGAAATTTATTAGAAAATTTTTTCATGGATTGAAAGCTTGGGGTCCTTGATGAAAGAATATGAAATTAGATTTTGATTCGATATTAAATATCAGAAAATATGAACATTTCATATATAGGGGACTAAATTAAATAAAATACAAATTATGTTAAATTGTTGTGTTTTCATGTGTTTGTGTGAAACTGATATTATTTTGATTATCGAATTTATCATACGTAGCTAAAAACGACATTGGGCCGTTTCGAGATAAAGAAAAGGCGAAAGTCGTAGACGAGTAGCCTATTTTGATTTGTGCTTTCATGATTTGAATTCAAATTATACACGTACAGTTGTTGCAATTAGTTTGCTTAAGGTAATGTACTTACTTGTCTCATAAATAGGCGAGTATGAAATAAAAAAATAAGGGTCAAATTGAATAAAAGTGTAAATATTAATAACTAATTTTACTATTTGCATTATATATAATATATAAAAAAAGGGATTTAACTGCACACTTGAATAATTTAAAATAAAAAAAAATCACGATATTTAAGTTAGTGAATAATAAAAATAAAATAAAAGTGATATATGAAATACAGATTCCATGTGAGTGTGAGGTATATGAATATTCCACTCTGTCCCTTTCCCCCTAAATTCTATTTATTTAACAACAATATATCCGCTTTGAAAGTGGAAAAGCGAAAAAAGAAGAAAAAGTAAACCGCCCACTCTCTTCCTTTCAGTGGGCATAATTAAATATCTAATTCCATTTCCAATCCAAGCTGAAAAAACTTCCCTACGTAATGTGGGCACCCACCTTGCTTTCTTCTTCTTCTTCTTCTTCACCAAGTTACCCTATTCTTTTCTTCCATTCCTATTCCTAAGCCATTCTCCTTCGCACTTGTTCATTTCTCAAGCGTAATTTCGTCCCAAACCATACCTCGACCTTGCTTCCTTTGCTTTGGCGTCAAACCCAAGTTTCCATCTTTTTCTTTTCTGGGTGTCTTAAGAATTCCGTTTATTATTTTTATTTTTGGCTCTGGGTATGTTGGTTGAGAGAAGGAGAGTGATGACATGGAGGAGAGTGGGGAAGTCGCTGCAGGCGCTGGTAGCCCATGCCTTGCTCTTCTCTTTCACCCTCTTGCTCGCTCTCAAGCTTCATCATGCCCTCTCTTACTCTTGGTGGTTCGTCTCTCTGTCTTTCTGCTTTTGGGTTTCATTTACAACTGATTCGCTTGTTTTTGCGACTGCTGACTTTTATGCGAAAAGCAATCGACTTTGCCATTCATTTTGTTGCCTGCATCCCCATTTTTCACTATGTCACTCGCTTCCTTTTTACTTTTTCTTAGTTCACCAAATTTTGAATCTTTCTTGTATTGTTTCTTTTGCAGTAATTTTTGTTTTTCCTTGTCATTTGAATTTTGTTGGTGTATTTTCTTAAAAGTCACATTTTACTTGATCAGTTAGTCAATTTGCTCTCAGTTAATTAAACATTGACGGGTTTGGCTTCTCTATTGGGATGGCCATGAAATTCAAACATATGCCAACTGTTATAAAATCTCATGATTAGGGGTTTAACAATGCGTTTTTCTCTCTTCATTCTCATTAGTGATATATCCGGTACTTGATCTTTTGACTGGGATACTTGTGATCATAATTCATATATGAAGTGTTAATGATTTGAATACATTTAGCTGTCAGTCATGCTCAGATGTCCGTATGAAGCTGCAAGTTACACACTTATACTCTAGAGGTGAATAGTGCGGAAGAGAGTATGTAAAGCATTTGTTGCAGGCCAATGTAGATTCACTAGTATCCTCTGTTGTTAAGCGAGGAGATGAGAACATGTTAATCATCTTATGTTGGTAAGCATTTATTGCAAGTCAATGTAGATTCACTAGTTATCTTCATTGTGCAGGGTTGTATTTGCCCCTTTATGGCTTTTTCATGCAACTGTAGCACGTGGCAGGTTTTCTTTGCCTGCTCCATCAATGCCTCATGACCGCCATGTATGACAGATAATCTCTAAGTTTGGATGTCCTAATTAGCTGTGAGAAAATTGTTTGTGGCACTGTATTTCATAATAATCCAGATCAATAACCTGCTTTTCTCATGCACAGTGGGCTCCCTTTCATGCTCTCATATCAACGCCATTGCTTGTTGCTTTTGAGCTACTTTTGTGTATACGTCTTGATAGCAGCTATGGTAAAAAAGGCAACCTCTTCTGAACATAATAATCTGTAGATGTTCTTCTTATTTATAAGTCCTATCTTCTAATTTATTTATTTTTGCTTTAGTACTCTCCATCTTACTTCTCTCTGATTTGCTGAAGGGACTTTTGCGTTAATGATTCATGAATAACTTTATATGTTCAAGTTAGCATGTTAATATTGAGTATCTAATATTCCCATTTAGTTATCTTATTCATTTAAATTGTTTATAAAAATGGATGTGTTGCAGTTGTTAATTTGAAGATTGTCTTTCTTCCCCTGCTTGCATTTGAAATAGCTATTCTGATTGATAACATCAGGTATTTCCTTTCCCTCATTCTTCCTGTTCATTGTCATATTTTGTTGCTTGAGTACTTAATGTGTACTATAAAATCTTATGTCTATTAACCAAATTGATTTGCTAATGTTGGCTCCAGTCAACAAGAATCTGAATGAAATCATGCAAAATATTATTGATACTTGGGGCTTAAAAAGCTGCTATCCACAATGCGGTTTTTTTTCCCTCCTTTGTATATTGTGGTGTGGACTTTAGCCTTGAACCAACTTCATATGTTGACTTGCTCCAACAAATTCTGAAATATATATTTCTTTTCTTTCTCATTCTCACCTAGCCTGACCTCTAATTATATTGGGAAAAGAAATGTTGGAGTGCGATGTTTCAAGTTTCAACTTTGAAGTTTTTTGACTTACTATAGCAAGAATCAGTAATGCTATAGTATTTTAGCAAAGTACCAAGTCAGTTGCAAGTGTGGGATTGTAGTGTTAAATGTTACTGTTGTTCATTTTTATCTTATCCACTGTTTCTAGTTGTAATGACTATTTTTCTTTAATTTTCGGCAGGATGTGCAGAGCTTTGATGCCTGGAGATGAGGAAAGCATGAGTGACGAAGTGATATGGGAGACCCTTCCTGTAAGTTTTCAATAGTAGTGAGTAAAGGATTTAGTTTGGAGATATCCAATGAGTCATTAATAAAATTGGCATGCCCAACTTAGTGTTTATGGTTCCACATAGTCATAAGTTTTATAACTGGAAAATTATCCATTGGTTTGGTGCACTTATCATTTTATGGTTTTTTTTTCATTTCATCTTACAGCAACGAGATATGTTAAAAACAGGCTATTTCAATTATATTTTTCCCAAGAAATTACATAAATATTTATAGACATAGTGAGCCTAACTTAGGAAACTTTACACTAGGAAACATACTAATTCTAGGGATGCTGTACCTAAAAAACAGCCTTAAAGTTAGGGATAAAATATTTACAGAATCCTATTTGATACACTCAAATATTCCTTAATTAGGAAACTGAAATCTGACACTCCCCCTCAAGCTGGGAAGTGGATATCATCTATTCTCAGCTTGCTTACTAATTTTTGAAACAACTTCCCAGACAATCCTTTGGTAAGTATGTCTGCTAGTTGACCATCAGTGGACACAAATGGAGTGCAAATTAAGCCACTGTCCAGTTTTTCCTTTATAAAATGTTTGTCAACCTCAACGTGCTTCGTTCGATCATGTTGAACTGGATTATGTGCAATATTGATGGCAGACTTATTATCGCAATACAACTTCATTGGACCTTCCCACTCGATGTTCAAATCTTCCAAAATAATTTTTAGCCATAACAACTCACAAACTCCAAGAGCCATCGCCCTAAATTCAGCTTCTGCACTAGATCTAGCCACAACATTTTGTTTTTTACTCCTCCAAGTCACAAGGTTGCCTCCTAGAAAATTACAATAGCCCGAGGTTGATCTTCTATCAACCATAGATTCTTTGGGATTGTGCATAAACTGACTTACAACACCTACTGCATAGGCAATATCTGGTCTGGTATGAGACAAGTAAATGAGCTTCCCTACAAGTCTTTGATATGACCTTTTCTGCATCTTCTAGTGCATTTCCAAGTCTGTGGTTCACCTCTATGGGTGTCTCTGCTGGTTTACAGCCCAACTTGCCCGTCTCTGTCAACAAATCAACTATGTATTTTTGCTGAGATATGAATATTCCTTCCCGAGAGTGTGCCACTTCAATACCAAGGAAATATTTTAACTTACCGAGCTCTTTGACTTCAAATTCTTTTATTAGGCATTTCTTTAAATTCTCCATTCCTTCTAGATCATCACCAGTCACTATAATGTCATCAACATAGACTAATAAAGTAGTCACTCCCCCTGAAGATGAGTGTTTTACAAATAGAGTGTGATCTCCTTGACTCTGTTTATACCCCAACTTGAGCATTACTTTGGTAAATCTTCCAAACCAAGCCCTCGGGGACTGTTTTAGTCCGTACAAAGCCTTTTTTAGTATGCAAACTACCTGTCCTGTATTTGGACTGAATCCTGGAGGAACATCCATATAGACTTCCTCCTCAAGATCACCGTGTAAAAAGGCATTTTTGATGTCAAATTGCTGTAATTTCCAGCCTCGGTTGGCAGCTGGTGACAACAACACTCTTACAGTGTTCATCTTTGCCACAGGGGCAAATGTCTCAAGGTAGTCTATTTCATACATTTGAGTGTACCCTTTAGCAACCAATCTTGCTTTGTACCTCTCCAAAGAACCATCTGACTTATATTTCACTATGTACACCCAGCGACATCCCACTGGTTTCTTTCCTCTCGGTAATTGCACTAAGTCCCATGTCTTATTTTTTTCAAGAACTTCCATTTCAACTTTCATGGCATTTTTCCAATTCTCATCTTCTAATGCCTCGGATACAGTTTTGGGAATGGAGATAGAATTTAAGCTGGTAAGAAAGGTTTTGTGGTTATGGGACAAGTTTTTGTAAGACATGAATAGGTACAAGGGATGTTTTGTACAGGTTCTAGTCCCCTTTCTAATAGCAATGGGAAAATCATCTAAATTTGCAGTATTAGAATTCAAAGTAGGTTCAGCAATTACCTCAGGTCGTATAGGAGAAGAAGATGATTGAACTTGCACCGGTGCTTTCTTCCTTGAGTAAACCAGTAAAGGAAGAGTAGTGTCCTGAATTCCTTTTGGTGATTTGGGTGTATTAGGTTCTGTTTCAGGTTGTATAGGGGCCATTGTTTCAAGTCGGGCAGGTTGGTTAGTAGGCAAGGACTGAGTGGGAGTGTTTGGTGATGTGAGTGTTTTGCTGCTGGACAGGAGCTGGAATGTGGGTGTTTTGTTGCTAGATAGGAGCTGGAATGTCAAGAAGAAAGAATTTTTTGTCCTTATCTTCTGTGAATAAGATCTCCCCCTGAAGATAAGGACGAGTAAAGAAATTCTCTTGTTCTGCAAAAGTAACATCTGCTGTTACAAATTTTTTTTTGTGGCTGGATGATAGCATTTGTACCCCTTTTGAGTAGAAGAATAACCAAGAAAGACACACTTGATAGCTCGTGGATCAAATTTTCCTCTATTTTGAGAATGAACATGTGCAAAAGCAACACAACCAAATATTTTGGGAGTAAGGTTACTTGAAGTATTGAAATCAGGAAAGAATTTTGCTAGAACTTGCATAGGACTTTGAGATTCAAGGACTTTTGTAGGCAATCTATTTATCAAATGAGTAGCAGTTAAAACAGCCTCCCCCAATATTGTTTAGGGACATTTTTTTGGAACAAAAAGGCTCTTGTAATAGCTAAAATGTGACCATTCTTTTTTTCGGCAACACCATTTTGTTGAGGTGTACTAACACAAGATGACTCATGTATAATGCCTCTTTCCTGGAAATATGTTGAGAGAAATTGATTGAAATAATCCTTGGCATTGTCTGACCTAAACCTTTTTATTTCAGCTCCAAATTGTGTTTTGATCATGTTGTAAAAGGTTGGAAAGACAGACCTTACATCAGATTTTTGTTTTAAAAGAAATATCCAAGACACACGAGTACAATCATCAATAAAGGATACAAACCACTGAGCTCCAGAAATATTTGAAATAGTGGATGGCCCCCAAACATCACTATGAATAAGAGTAAAAGGAGTGAAAGTTCTTTTATTGCTTACTGGAAAAGGGGTACGTTTATGTTTTACAAGTTCACAGATATCATAATGAAATTTTTCAACAGCCAATCCTTTGAACAATGAAGGAAACATAATTTTAAGGACTCTAAACGACGGATGACCAAGGCGAAGGTGATAGAGCCAAATTTGGTCTTTATTGGTTTTAATAGATTCGGGATATGAAAGATGAAGGTGAGGAATTCAGAGCACTAACTTCTCCACTGGATTCTTCAAGATAGTATAGGCCATTTACTTCCTTAGCATGTCCAATCATCCTCCTCGTATTCTGTTCCTGAAAAAGACATCGATTGTGATAGAAAACCACTTTACAGTTAGAGTCTTTGGTAATTCTTTGAATGGATAAAAGATTGGTAAATAGTTTTGGAACATGAAGGACATTTTTAAGAGTAAGGGTTTTGTTTATAACAATATCACCCTGACCAGCCACTGTGATCACAGAACCATCGGCTACTGTTATTTTTCTACTACTAGGTCAAGGTGTATATGAAACAAATTTTTGTGAGGAGTGGGTCATGTGGTCTGTAGCTCCTGAGTCAATGACTCAAGAACTTTTGGTGACTGTATCTGAGACTTTAGAATCTTGAGAAGAGGATATACCTAAAAAAGCCAAACTACAAGTACCTGTTGAAGAAGTTCTTTCCAATGATCCCAGCAAATTTTTTAACTTCTCAATTTCTTCTTTATTGAATTCAACAGGTGATTCCTGAGAATTATTTTTTTCCATCCAGCTGTCTTGCTGTATATGCTCGTCCTTGTCCCTTTGGTTGTCCATCTTTTTCTGAAAAAATTTTATTTGTTGTTTGTGGCTTCCCATAGAGTTTCCAGCATCTTTCTTTAGTGTGACGGGCCTTTTTACAATAGGTGCACCATACGGAATCCCTGTTAATAGGCTTTGTACGTCTTTCTGTCTATTATCTTCACTATTTGGCTGCTCCAGGCCAAATCTCCTCTCACTTACAGCTTTTGAAACCAAGGCTGAACTATCCACTTGACTGTTCTCAACCATAACTCCTCTTCTTCCTTCCTCAGCACGAACAATTGCAATTGTTTCATTTAGTGATGGTAGTTCCTCTTTTCCAAGTACTTGAACTTTTACTGCATCAAACTCAACATTTAGTCCAGCAAGAAAATCATAAATTCGATCCTTTTCAACGAACCTTTTCAGGAGTGCTGCATCTTCACTGCAATTCTTCTGAATGCACTGGTAATGATCCATCTCTTGCCATAAACTTTGCAACAGATTGGAATACTCCGTGATTGATTGACTTCCTTGCTTGGTAGATGAAATCTTAGTCTTGATTTCATAGATTTGAGCAACATCTCGAACTTTAGAATAAGTCTGTTTCACAGCTTCCCATATTTCTTTGGATGTATTAAGAAACATGCATATATCACTGATTTCTGGCATCATAGAGTTCCATAAACAAGACATTACCATAGAGTCTTGTTCATCCCAAGCATCAAACTTAGGATCTCTTTCTTTAGGTGCAATTCTGAGTAAGTGACTCAGTTTTCCTCTTCCATTCAAGAACGTACGAACCAGTTGAGACCACTTCAGGTAATTTTTCCCATTTAGCCTGTAGGCTACTTGGATGTTTTGAAATTCACTTGTTGGGTTTGAGTTGCTCACAGAAACTTCTGAGACATCCCCAGTGTTACTGATCTTGACAGTTTCAGTCATGTTTCGTTTGAACAAATTTTACAGGCTTGAGGGCTGGTTGGAATCAGGAAAAAAACATCGCCAGACAAAGAAAAAAAAAATCCCAAAAATCGGGCTAAAAGAACTCTGATACCATGTTAAAAACAGGCTATTTCAATTATATTTTTCACAAGAAATTACATAAATATTTATAGACATAGTGAGCCTAACTTAGGAAACTTTACACTAGGAAACATACTAATTCTAGGGATGCTGTACCTAAAAACAGCCTTAAAGTTAGGGATAAAATATTATTTACAGAATCCTATTTGATACACTCAAATATTCCTTAATTAGGAAACTGAAATATGACAAGATGTATTCTTAGAAGGCGTGGATTCTAATATTACCGATAATATTTCGTTGGTGTGATCATTCTTTCAGCTTTTGTTCTAATATACAACTAAATGCAACAATCTCGTAAATTGTAGAGAAATGTTAGAAAATGGAAATGCTTGTTATAACGATCAAATATGTTCAAACTTGCTTATAATGCTTGTCTATGTGCATGTGTATGTATGATTTATGTTCAAACAAGATTGTCCAGGTTTTAATACCATTTAGGCGTTGCACTTTGTTGATGTTGGTCAAGAAATTAGCTTTAGGAGACATATATTGGGTGATTGACGATTGACTTGATCCAGTTTTTGTGACTCATCACTTGTTAGCTATTTTATCCCAACTTGCCTATCAAAAGCTGCAACACCATGCTACTATTCAAGCATGATGCTTCTTTTCATGGCACAATTTTCTCAAGGGACAACTTACTTGAATTCCCCCCCCTCCCCCCCCAGGTTCTATTGAGTTGTATGGTTATTGAGAAGGGTGGAAAGATGAAAAATGTGAAAGAAACAGATAATTTTTTGATATTTGCATCTACTTACATTATAACAGCATGTCATGACTGCATCATGCTCGTACTTCATGGAGGACAGACATGGATATGGTAAGCATATGGTGGCACTGCACATGCACACAATCCATATTTTTCCACGATAGAGATTAAGCCCAATCTTAGCCCTTTTTGAGGTCAATTCATTTTAAAAGAGAACCATAAACTCACCCTAGTCTCTTCTCTTACTTCTCTATGACACTGTAATTCTCTTCTTCTGGTTCATGGTTCCCGGGAAAGCAATCTGGTGAGTAGTAACTATAGTCACTGTGTCAGAACTTTTTTTTTTTTGGTCCTGGTGTGTCCCATACTTATTATGCCTTGTCGGCAGTGTGTCTCTGTCAGACACCAATATGACACTGGTACAAGGGGGTTTCCCCCATATACATGCTTCATATCTTATGCTTAACCAGAGTGTGCTCATATGTGATGATAGCAATGATGCGGTCTCTGAGATGATCTGTTTGTCTATATCTAGTGCTAAATGTATTGTGCACTGATAATTGTATAGAGAACTGATGTGAAATTTCTGGTATTTGGTTTGTAGCATTTTTGGGTTGCAATATCTATGGTCTTCTTTATTGCTGCCACAACTTTCACTCTTTTAAAGTTATGCGGTAAGTTTTTTTTTTTCTTAGTTTTAAGGGTAGTATTTCTTTTGATCTAGTTTCCTTTTTTTCTTGTTTTGTTCTTTATGGTGCTATCTCATGGCTATATTTATTTTGTTTTGCTACGAATGGGAATTTTTTTTTCCTGCTGACTTATGTATTCTAGTTCGAAACCATTCAACATGTCTGATGCTAATACATTGATTCATCTTCAACGAGGTGCAGGTGATGTTGCAGCTCTAGGCTGGTGGGATTTATTTATAAATTTTGGGTACAATACATTCAGTTTCCAGTGATTGTTTTCTGCTTTCCCCCTTGTCCTTTTTCTACTGTAATAATATTTTAAGTTGTGATGCAGTATTGCAGAGTGCTTTGCCTTTCTTGTTTGTACAAAGTGGTATAATCCTGCAATTCATCGAAATTCTCACCTTGGAGAATCCAGCTCGTCTTCAATGACTATAAGATATCTGGACTGGAACAGAGGCTTGGTAATATCTTCTGATGAAGACAGCCACCAGAACAGCAGAATATGCAACCTGCAGGATATTGGAGGACATGTTATGAAAATTCCATTTATTTGTTTCCAGATCATGCTTTTCATGCATTTAGAGGTATAGTTGTTGCAAATGCCTCTGGTATATTCTTGAACGTTCAAGTTCTATCTGTGTCACATGTTAAACTGTGATGTCAGGGAACACCACCTAGTGCAAGAAATATATCACCTCCAGTTTTTTTTTCTCCCCTTCTGCTGCTGCAAGGAGCTGGGGTTGCTCATGCTGCGTATAGATTGATTGAGAAAATTGTTATTTTACTACATAGTGGAGCTCGTTCTGGAAGATACATTGATATATCATCAAAAGTTCGTGAATTTTTTGGGTTCTTGCACCATGGGTCAAGGTAGTGTTTGTTAGGAGTTAATTTTTAAATCTTGATTAACTTTTGCTCAAATTCTTCTGAGTCTGGACCAAGTGGACACAAAAATGAAAGCATTGTGCACACTTAAAAAAAATTATGTTTCTTTTCTCAACAGGTTACTGGGTTGGTGGTCAATTGATGAAGGAAGTAGAGAGGAACAAGCTAGACTTTACTATTCAGGGGCATCTGGGTTGGTTTTCTATATTGCACTCTAGTTCCTTTATACATGCATTCATCTAGCACAATGCATAAGTAATCATTCTGGCTGCATTCTGTAGGGTTTACTAAACCAGCTTTGATGTGGTTGAATGCTTAGACTTATCGGTGCAAAAATGCTTTTTTCTCTGTCACAGTATGATAGCTAAAGCCTAAAAGTGTGGAAAAATTTTCATTAGCCACCATCACTATTCATCAAAAGCAATGCAGATGACTTCTTTTTCCCTTATATTCAGTAGTTCCTAGTTAGTCAATATCTAAGTAGTAAAGGGCTTAGGAAATCTTTTCATAGGATAATATTGTTTCTTAATAAAGGAGAATTGTAGTGCAGTTTGCTTTTAGTTTATCATTTATAAAGAGAATGTATTAAAATGCAGTAGTAAAAGAAGAACTGAGTCATGAGATACATTCATGTTAGCATACTAAATTTAGCAATGAAATTTGTTTGCTTCTCATCGTATTTGCCAGTTAACTTGTTCTTATTGCATATTGTGGGGCCTTCTTGAGTTCTACATAGATAATAGTGGGGTTCCCCCCCCCCTCCCCGTCTTTTTGCTGATCTTTTCTTTCATCCTCAAACATTCAGATATAACACTTTCTCACCTGATATTGTGAAGAAAAGACCAAAATCAGTTCTTGTTGAGGAGGTAAACATAGTATTTGGAGTCTTCAAATTGTGAAGTATTTACTTATGCATTTTTTGGTCTAACCTGTTTGCTACGGTCTGAAATCTCTGTCTATAATTGAGCAATATTATATGCATGTTTTGAAATCCTTTAAATATAGATTTGGAGATTACAAGCTGCACTCAGTGAGCAGACTGAAGTCACCAAGTACAGCCAGCAGGAGTTTGAAAGACTTCAATATGTATTATTTCAACACCAAGCTTAAGTTGTTACCAAGTTATTCTAATTGTTTGGCTAATATATACTGTATTGCTTACTTATTAATTGAATGGATCTGTCACTCAGGAAAAGATTCTGTGTAGAGTTTGCTTTGAGGAACAAATCAGTGTAGTCCTGCTGCCTTGTAGACATCATGTTCTCTGCAGGTATTTGCATCTACCCTTGTAATACTGACAATGTTATTTTCCATTCTGGCTGTTTTCTCAGTAGTGGACTATTGATTAATGCAAAGATGTCTGTTAAAAGCTTTGGCTTAGGCATCATGTATACTCAGAAATATATTATTATGGTATTTACATGACTAGTAGTGGCATACCATATTTTGGGCATATGGTGTGTAATATTTTCATTTCTTATCAAAGGATGTGGAACTTGTTTTCTTTAATTATTAATAATGCTGTTTCTTTCTCAGCACTTGCTGTGAGAAGTGCAAAAGGTGTCCAATCTGCCGTGTTTCTATTGAAGAGCGACTGCCAGTCTATGATGTCTAGTCTCAAATTACCTGTAGAAAAGTTGGTGTAATTTTTTTTTCTTCAAACCGTTTCGAATTGCTTGTGATTTTAGATGAAGCAAGCATTGAGAAGCTGGCCATTCTGGTTTCTCCAAACGTGATATAGTTGTGTTTTGCCACTCAGGAATTGTAAATGACTAGTTGCATTCTGAAATGAAATGAAAGTAGTGATTTTGACATGTTTTGTGATAAATCATGGGTTCTTTTTCCTTTTTCGCTTATGAAATATAAATGAGGATGATGAAGCGCTCTCTTCCGCACGTGTATAGTTAGTCTTGGATTTCCCAGGAATTATATGTTGCTAGGGTTGCATTGTTCTTTTCTTTAAATATGCATAAATTAGGATAAAGAGAGATTGGTGGGTTAAATATTTTGGTTTGTGATAGGGAGGAGAAAATGTTGGGACAGTGTGATTTGGTTAGGGTCAAATGGAGAAATAAGCAAGAGTTGTTTAGGGGGATATCCAAAGAGATAGGGCAGGATATGTGGAAGCAACCAAATGAATAATATCAGATAGTGATGCCAAACCATATTGCATCTCTGTTGCCACTCAAAGTTCCTCTCCACTAATAATTTTTACTGCCTTCAGCAACATGGCTGAAACCCTTACTCGGTGCTAAGGACAAAGACCCACTATCCTCAACTACCTCTACTCCAAACCAACTGTTGTGGATGGATCAAATTTCAAACCTTTTCGGAATAAAAATATTCATTCTCTTTTTTTTTCTTTAAAAATTAATTAGCACTTAATACAACAAATATTGATAGTAAATTTAAATTTTGATTCTTGAATTTGACAAGTAAGTTCAGATTGACTGTTAGAATTTTTTTTTAATTCTATTTTGACCATTAAACTTAATAATTGTTATTCATTTAAACTTATTTTGTTAATGATAGTGAAAAAAAGGCATACCCAACATATCATATCACGCCACCTGTATTGTCAAATCACTGTATTTTAAAATAATTATAATAATACTTCTTATTTGTAGAATAAAGAAGTGAAGAAAAATAAAAATGAATTTTAATAAAATTAACTAGAAAAACGGAGTAACTAAAAATCCTTTGGAACCCCTAAATGAAAGGGACCAAAATACTAAAATATTGAAATACCATTTCAATCCAAAAGGCCACCATAATTGTGGGGTGAAAGATTCCGTCAAAAAATTTTCATTAAACTTTTTCTTTTTTATGGGTTATCATTTTTGTTGTTTAAGACTATGGGTTTCATTACAACATTATTGTAATGGTTTTGATTTTTACTATTTGATGTTGCTGAAAACTTTTGATTACAACTATGTGTTTCATATCTAACTTAAAAATGCTACTCCAAGTTCATCTAATCTTAGAGTTAAGTAGTTCAAAAAATATTCTATTTATTTTTTAAATTATTAAATAACATAAATTTTTCTTACAAAAAATAACACATTTTTCTATAACTAGTGTCATGATATGATAAGTCGAGTATGTCAAATTATTTTTTTCATAGTCATTAATAGAATAAACTTAAATAAATAATAAACGGTAAAAAAAAGAGAGTATAGGAGTCAATGTAAACTCACTTGTCGAGTTAAGGAATTAATGTGGACTTAGATTTGACATAAAAATACTCAAGTAGTGGTTCATGACTAAAAATTAAGTTAGATGTGAATATAAGATTTGATGTTATAAAATGTTAAATTTCAATTGTAATGTCTACCATAAAAATATTATGACGGAATTGTGGAGGCTTCCATGATTACTGCCTCAAAATGGTTTAAATCCCACAAAATGATCATCTAAACAGAGAGTTGAATTAACTATTTGAAGGCATTCACAGCGGATAGTGAAGAGTGAAATGAATCCCCAATAGTTATTATTTATGTGGGATGCTGCTACACTGAACTTTCTAATGCTTTCATTTGCATTCTGATTTCATGCTGTTTTGAAAAACTTTTAACTTATTACAGCAATGAATAGAAAAAGAAGACCACAACCTAACCAGATTTGGGTAAAGAATGATCCAGCACATCTGAGTAATAATGATCAATATTTGATTGGTGTTCTTGTGAAACATGATGTTATAATTAACGAGGTTTTTTTTTATAAAAATAATATAAAAAATTAATTAATTATGAAAATGATTTGGGGGACAAATTAGTAACGGAAATGAGTTGTTTGTTATAGTGTCGCCTCACAGATCAGGGGCACCACTCCCCTTTTTCAGTCAATTATCAAGCTTTTAAACAAAGAATTTTTTTATTGATGTCACCACTGTATCAGGTGACACTTATATATATTTATCCAAATATCCGTGAAAATACGTGTATACACAATGAGAAAAAAAACTAAAAAAAATTATATTAATGGTTCCTCCGATCTATTTGGTGGCACGGTGATAAATTATAAAAAAACCAATGTAAAAAAAAAGGCTATGAAGAAAAAATAATAATTTTTTAATGGTGTCATCGGTTTGTCAAACGACACCGATGATGTGTCAGAAAAAAAAACCTGTGAAGAAAAATATATATTTTTAACGGGTGTCGTTGGTGTGTCAAGCGGCACAAGTGATGAGTCAAAAAAAAGCCTGTGAAGAAAAGTATATATATTTAATGAGTGTTGCCAGTGTGTCTGGCGACTTTGGTGTTTTTTTAAAAGAAAATGGCTATCAGGGAAAGAAAGGAAAATTGAAAAAAAATTAATTTATTAGGGGTGCCGCCGACGTGTCAGGCGGCACCACCGAGTATATATACTCCATCATTGGCCAAAAATTTGTTTATGTTGAAGTTTTTGGTTTCTATTGAAGTTTTGGGTTTATGTTGAAGCTTTTAATTTTTGCTAAAGTTAAGAAAAAAGAAGAAGAAGAAGAAGAAAGATTTGTGTTAGTAGAATGTGAGGAACAGGAACAAAGAAGAAACAAAATTTGTGTTTTAGATTTCAAAAATCAAGTTCGAGTTTATAAGGTTAGTTTGTAATTATTTATACGTAATTATATTTTTAATAAGAGCCAATATTTTTTTAAAATAAAAGTAACTTTTTTATTTTTAATTTATTTTAAAGATTTAGTATCGAAAATAAATAACCAATTCTTTGTATATGTTCATTTCGAGGGGGTAATTTTACAAATAATAGTTGGTTGTACATTTGAATATTGTCAGCAAATAGGAATGAAGTTTAATAAGAATGTAAAATTTGATGATATGAAAGAAAAGATTAGTGCGAAAATTGCTCGACATTATAGAAAGAGGATGTCCAGACTATTCTACAAATTTCTAGTTTTGTCAAATCCATACAAATTTACAAAAATGAAACTTGTAGATGATGAAGACGTGGAGACTATAATTGCACTTTTTTGCTCAATTAGGAATGTGAATGCTGAATCAATTGAGTTGTTTGCTGAGTTAGCGGATATGGAGCCAGTTGAAAATGTTAGTCCATTAAGTCAACATATGGAGTTTAAGACCCGTGTACGGAGGTTTTGAGAGCGACTATCGATAGGCGATCGTCTGTACACGGATTTGACTTTGATTTGAATTTTGGATGGGCAGAGCAATGTGGTTATGGAGCGGCATCGACAAGGGCCAAAATTCTACACCGTATTTTGACTGCGTATAACAACATTAATTCGGGTCCCTATTTACAAATACATCTAGTGGTGATTGAAACTAATGTAGATGGTGAAAAAGGACCTAACAATGATGGTCATTCTGATCATGAGGGTGAAGATTTTAGTGATCCCGATCTGGATGAGGTCCTAGATGATATCGAAAATGAAGGAGTGGACAATGATGAAAATGTATACGACCCTTCGGTCGAAAACCCGACTCGTGGAATTTTCATATGCAATGACTCTAGGGCCCACATGTTGAGCTTAGATCCCGATATGGCGTATGCATCCGAGTTCCCTAAGTACCTAGATATAATACCTTCTCATCGATTGGCAGTAGATTTCAAATCGAAAGAGTTGTTCGCACGCCAACAATTCACAAACAAGGAGGATTGTGTATTTTCCATCAAATAGTATAACATGAGGGTATCGTTGGACTATGAAGTCACTGTATCTAATTCGAAATTATATGTTGGGGAGTGTTAAAAGTTTGCAGAAGGGCGCAACTGACGGGTATAAGTTGCATTTATCCAGAGGTCGTAACTGTGAAAGATCTAAAAATTTGTTGGGCTCATACATGCTTGCTGCACAGATGATGTAAGACCATCAGAAACTTGATGCGAAAACAATCTGTAACTGCATTAGGTTTGTATCACCCGAATTTGGCAGGTTCTAAGTTTTGGCGCGTAGCCTAAAGGAAATTTGTGTGATGTGGTTCTATCCTACAATTGTTTCTTATGGTGTATAGATTTGGGCGCATAATCGAAGTTAGGATATTAAGTAATGATTTATCTAAGGAAATGGAGTCATAAGGAGAAAATTTAGGCAAAAGAAATCTGTAAGTTAGATTAACGCAAAGGGTCATGTCTGCCAAGTATGTTTAAGTTACTGTGCTGGTCATGTTGTAAGTTTTCAAGATAAGATACAAGATGATTTAGTTAGAAGTTCACTGGATTGAGTAATGGAGTAACTAAAATATTGGACCTTCACTTATGTCCTTCTCAGAGGCTGTAGGACATTATAAGGACAATTCTGAAAGAAGGTGACACGTGTCAAATTTCAATAGGGTGAAGTTATCTTCTCCATTTTTCAAAAAGTGCTACTATTTGATTCTTAAGGAACTGTAAGCATTTCTTCCTTTCTTAAGATGGAAGTTGCGATTCTGGATTGTTATGAAAAGATGATTCGTGTTTGGGTAAGTTTTATGACTCTATATGTTATGTTATGAAAGACTAAGTCTGTAAGAGTGCATGAATAGTAAGACGAAGAAGTAAAGCTTTACATGGGGTCATTTGGGTTTGAGATGATGGTAAAGGTTATACGAATGAGTTTTAATGGTGTCCTTATGTTTTATAAGTAGTGGCCTTTGCAATTTCATATTGGCTGTTGAATCTGGAGTTTAAGCCGCTATTCGTGGATGTCCTGTGAATCTCTAAATTGACTCTTACATGGTATTGTTCATACCTTTATATCTGTAGAATAAAAATGTGATGCCAAGATCATGAAAGGTATAGTAAGTAAGGTAAGTGATTCCTTAAGGATATCTATGATTGAGTGAATATTTCTGAGAATAATATGTAAAGCTGATACAGAGTCCAATGAATTTAAGCATGTATTTGAATGATGCATGAGTAATGTAAGGTAAAGTATGATTGTAATTGAATGTTTGAAATGTAGGTTATGAGATGTGTGTTATATTGGTTTCTTATTGTGGATTAAGAAAATTGGTCTTAGTTTGTTTCGATATATGAAGTGTTTGCACGTAAATATGTTTTGAAATCGAGCTCTAGCATTTCTTGTAGACTCGAAGATAACATATAACATATATTTAGCATGGACTAGTAATATATTATTGTTTTAAAGGTTTAGCCTGGATTGGTAACCTTACATGTATGGCACACCTTCTGAAAAGGAATTATGAATGATGATTACCCAACGGGGTTCTCTAAGTGTCCTAGGATGATGATGGGCAAACCTCACGCAATGTGAGTTTAAACAAATCCATATCGTAAACACGCTAGAAAAGAATAGCCCTTGAGTCGTATTACAAAAGAATAACCTTTGTGGTGGAGTTTAAAAGAAAAACCTTTGTGGCGTATTACGAAAGAATAACCTTTGTGGTGAACTATGAAAGAATAGCCTTTGTGGCGTATTATGAAAGAACAACCTTTGTGGCGAACTATGAAGGAATAACCTTTGTGGCATATTATGAAAGAATAGCCTTTATGGCGAATTATGAAAGAATAGCTTCTGTGTCAAATCCTGCAAGGGTAGCCTTTGTGGCATACTCCGAATGGGCTACCCCTGTGGCAAGCCCTAACAAGGCTCTCAGTGAAGAACTTTGAAGGACATTTTTTATGGTAAGCTCTATACTAAGTAATTGGCGTAGTCAGCATGACTCTAAAATGTAATCTGTGAAACTAGTAAGGATACTGTACCTATGGATTATATGGTGAAGTATCACAAAAGACTAAGACTCGTTTGGAAATAAAGTATTGAGAAGATAGAGAGAAGTAATGGGTTAATATTGGAAATGTATACTGAATAAGGACTTTAAATCGTTACATTTGAAAGAGGTACGATATTTATAGTGTATGAAGGATGGAATTTGAGAAGAGTATTTGTCAAAGACATGTCAAAGGACACAAACAATAAGATCATCATTTTGGCTCATCAACTACAATATGAAATTAAAACGTAGGTAAATGTTGTAACTCTCACTAAGTTATTATGAACTTATCTGTGTGTGATATGTTATAGGTAAATTGGTATAAGTCTGCATTAAGAGGGACAATGTTGGGACTACATCAGAGAAATGGCGTATCAGGTTATTATGCATATTGAGCGAGTTTGGCGGCGTGTCCAAAGATTGAAATGTTCCTTAGAAATCCGTACTTTTGGGGTATTTGCAATTGATTAGGATTTCAATTTAGATATCATTGTAATTTAATTATCATGTGTTGTAGTTGTATTTACCCACTGTATATACTTACGTATTTTAGTTTGAAATTTTATAATTAAGTTGTAATTATCTATAAATTGTATAAGTAGATTAAGCTTGTGTCTGTGTTTGCGTAGTAATACCCAAGATTCGGATCGGGTTAATCGGATCGGGTTGAGGGTGTTACAATGCCACTGGTGAAAGACATTCCCACCGTTCCTGTATTGGTCTTGATTACCGATATGCAAGCCCAGTTCTAGTATCGAGAGTCATACAGAAAATCATGGTGGCCTAAACAGATGATGATGGAGCAGTTGTACGAAGATTGGGAGGCATCATACAATAAACTCCAAGGGTGGTTAGTCGTGATGCAGGAGTACGTGCCAAGGTTTCGAACTTCTCGATACCCGGACAAGTAAACCATTTGAAAATAAAGCAAGATTTTTATAAAAAAAAATAATTCTTGATCGAAGTTTTAATTTTTTTTACTTATTTACAAGTGCGAACATATGTGGTTGGTGGCTCACTAATGCCAGAAATGACATCCTATACAATGCCCAGGACTGTAGCAATATCAAACATCTACCTATATTTTGTGTATCGTGCTTTGTCTCCTGATAAAGCTCATGATACAACATTGCTAATACTACTGAGCCCCAACTGTATAAACGAGCAACTTGCAAATCAGCTAAAAGAGGCAAGTACATCATGTGTATTTTATTATTATTTGCATCAGACATAAGTACCCCCTATTAGCTATAGTATATATGCCCGAGCAGTGCACATCTTCTCTCACTCGGTGGCATTACTTGATAAGGCTTCGAAATTTTGCTTTAACTAGGAAAATTTCAAACTAGTAAGCCTAGTTTCACTAGCATCAGGCGAACGTCCAAACAACTAATAGTAGAGTGTTGTAGGTTCGAACACTTTACTTGAACCCATAATTAATTTTTCCTCCATCCCAATTTTATAATTATTTAATTTTTATATTATTTTATAATCTTAAATATTAAATCTAAAAATTATTATAAACTAAAAAATACATACATTAATATTATCTTAATCTAACATTACATCTTAAACACATATATATTATTTACAAATGAAAATATAATCCTAAACATTAATATAATATAAAATTATTATAATAAACAATAAAAACATATATTAAAACTATCAATTTTTCTCTATGAAACACCAACACAAACCAATTTTCCTTTAAAACACCAACGACTAATAAAAAAACAACAATATTTTTTTCAGTTTCAATTTTGAATTGAGGGAAAGGGGAGGGCGGGCAATGGCTTATTTATAAGGGGAAAGAAAAGGAAAAAATAAAGGGGCTAGTCACCGGCTTCCCCTTTATTTTTTAGCTTTTTTTTTCTCTTTCAAGGCTTTTTCTAAAAAATACCACCGGTGCTGTCTGACACATCGACGACGCCAATTAAAAAAAGCTATTTTTTTCTTCTTAGCCTTTTTGTGCCACTTGACAAACTGACGACACCATTAAGATTTCTTTCCATCGATATACTCATATTTTTCATGAATATTTTGAATAATACATACGAGTGATGCCTGACACTGTCAACACTAATAAAAATTCTTTAAAAAAAAATAGATGATTATGTGATGATTGGCTGAAAAGGATGGTGCAGTGGATGTGTTAGGTGGCACTAGCAGGTACTGTGACAAACAACTCATTTTCGTAAATAATTTAACTCTCAACCCATTTTCGTAATTAATTAATTTTTTATATTATTTTTATAAAAAAACCCAACTAATGATGACCATATTGAAGATTTATTGAGTGTTGGACAAAAATCATCCAAGTTTTGCAAAAAAGACTATTGTTGTTTCATGAGCTACAACTCTTCCTGTTGATAAGTAACATTAGATCTCATCCCCTCTAAACAACGTGATGGAAGCTGATAGGGGATGAATAGAGTAAGGGGGCCAATGATGTTGATTTGGTAATTTTGTCTACTTGGTTTCACTCATGTTGATTTCAATGTTTCTATATTTTTAAGTGACGCTTTTGAACTTATATTTTTTGTTATTATTATTGCTATATTCAAGTTGGTTTTAGAAGGCTATTTTGCTAAAGATGCGATCTGATTTTTAATTAAAATAAGAATTTTATTTTCATTTAATTAGAATGAATTTTTAATTTTAACTTAAATGTGCACTAGGTTGCCATGTGTATCACGTTCTAATTAGTTGGACTTGTCAAAAAAAAAATTAAAAGCTTAAGGGTGTAAAAAGCCCTCAAACTTAAAAAAAAAAAGCCCCTCATTTTTTTTTGCATTCAATTGAGCACTTGAACTTTCAAAATGCATTAAAAATGCCCTCAAACTTTTTCAAAAAACGAATTAAGCCCCTACTTTTTTTTACTCAATTGGGTACTTGGACTTTCAAAATGCATCAAAAAGACCCTCAAAAGTTTTCAAAAAAAATAAAAAATTAAACCCTTGCTCTTATTAAAAATTAGAAATTTTTAAATTTAAAAATAAATTTTAGAAAATATTATTAAATTTTAATAAAAATATAAAAAATAAAATTTATTAAAAATTAGAATTTTTTTTATAAAAATCGTAAAAAAAATTTAAAATATTTATAAAAATTATAAAAAAGTTAACGCCTCCTAGTTTTTTTTTCAATTAAAGTAATCATTTGTGGCAACACAGCTTGACATGTAGCGAAAAATGATAAAAAAATAAAAATCAATAAAAGTTATAGAAAAATTATAAAATGTTTCTTTTGGTACGATAATTTTTATATATTTATATTTCTTTACATTTTGTGTAATTTTCTTACGACTTTATAAAATTTTATATTTCTATATATTTTATAGTTTTTTTCAATTTTTATAAAATTTTACAATCTTTTTATTTTTTACTTTTTTTAATTTTTAATAAATTTTTAATATTTGAATTTTTTATTAAAATTTAAAAATATTTATAGCTTTTATTGATTTAATTTTTTATATTTTTTAATAAAAGCAGGGGCTTGATTGCTTTTTTTGAAAAAGTTTGAGGGCCTTTTTGATGCATTTTGAAAGTTCAAGTACTCAATTGAGTGTAAAAAAAAGTAGGGGCTTAATTGCTTTTTTTGAAAAGATTTGAGGTCTTTTTTGATGTATTTTGAAAGTTCAAGTACCTAAATGAATGCAAAAAAAAAGAAGAAGAAAAAAGCATGGGTTTAATTATTTTTTTTGAAAAAGTTTAAGAACTTTTTGCACGCTTAAGCTTTTTTTAAATAATGTTAATATTAAGATAATTTATATAATATAATCATAATTTAGGTATATTTTTGATAAAAAAGGTACACAAATAATAAAAAAAAAGGTTATAGTTTTGATACCAGTTTTCTATTTAAGCCTGATTATAGTTAATAATATATGATTTATAGTATAGTAACAAATGATAACATTTTTTTAACTAAATAGTAAAATAGAGGTAAAAACTCAATAACATATTAATAAATAGTTCTATAAATAAAATAATTGTAAATAATCGATAATAGAATATAATAATAAAATTAATAATTATAATTGTAAAAATTTATATAACTTATTAAATAAGTAAAAAATTATAAATATTAATTTTACAATACTTAATTAAAAATATATATTTATACAAAATAATAATAATAGGTAAATACATAAGTGAAAATAAAATAAATTAATTAATAACTTTTTATTATAAAAATATTACAAGATTCATATTTTAAATAAGTCACGTATAGAGAAAATTTGTATATTTATTTTCTATTAATATTAATATTAATATTAAAATTATGATTTTTATATTTATTTATAATTAAAATTTACTATATTATATTTTTGAAAATATTATGTGCATAAATAATTATTTAGACCACTAATGGAGTAAAAAATATCCGCAAGCAAGCCTACCCTAACTTTCTTCTTCTATATTAAGAACAAATGATTTTATTTTAGACTTGTGATTTTTTATTCCACAAAATAATAATCCCCCCTCTCTTTCTATATGAAAGCAATTAGGAATAAACCCTCCTTTACGTGGCAGAGCATTTCTAAAGCCGCGAGTATTTTGTATGAGGGTTTTGGTTGGATCGTGGGTCGGGGGGATAAGATCGACATTTGGCCCGACAATTGGGGATTCGAAGGGCTTTCGGGTGCTCGATCAGACTTGATAGACAGGCGGTCCAAGAGAACAAGGTGAGTGACCTGTTGAATAATGAGAAAGACGGCTCGAACGAGAGTAGGATTTTTGAGATCTACGGTGATTTTTTGGGGGACCAAATATGTAAAATCCCCCTTTTCCATAATAGTCCTGATGATTATCGTATCTGGTACCATAACCCCTTTGGTTACTATTCTACCAAGTCTGCTTACTCCTGGTTGACGCTGAAGCATGTGGGGTATGGCCCTCATCGGATCTTTTGGAGATTGGCCTGGAAAATTCAAACCCTCCCGAAAATTAAGATTTTTTGCTGGCGTTTAGGGTATGATATTCTCCCTACGTATGATAAAATTTCTAGCATTCAGAAGGAGGTTAAAAGCAATTGTCCGAGATGTGGGAGCGACAAGGAGACCCTCATCCATGCTATGAAAGATTGCCCGAGGGCTAGGGCGGTCTTGGTCCATGGTGGTTTAAATAATAAAGTTCTCGAAGGCACTTACAATAGGTGTGTGGATTGGCTCGAGGATGTGGCTCGCATGATAGATAAGAAGGCGTTCTCTGACTTGATTACGGTGCTGTGGAACATTTGGAATAGTCGGAATAATAAAGTTTTCCATGACAAGGAGGACGGTGCCATGGTGACCTGGGACAGTGCTGCTGCTTTAAGTCGTGATTTCCTCATTTTCAACTTTTTAGAGTGCCCGATGATTTCGAAACCGGAAAGAGAGCAGGGCTGGTGGAAGCCTGACCAAGGGATGGTTAAAATTAATTTCGACGCTAATACGAATGGGAGGAAGATCTGCTTCGGTATTGTGGCGAGGGACCATGAAGGCTTTGTTCTCGACGGTCGAGCGGGTGTGCTGGAGAAGAAAGTTCAAGCCGAATGCGCCAAGCTGCATGCGTTGGAGGAGAGCATTATTTTCGCCCAGACTAAAAGTTGGACCAAGCTGATTTTTGAGTCGGATTGTGTGGGCTTGATCAACCAACTCAATAAAACAAAAATTGACTATTCAACTATGGGCCATTGCACCAAGGATATCATTAATAAGCTGAAACAGTGCTGTAATTTTAGCTTTAGTTTTGTTTGGACCCCGCGTGGTTGTAACAAAGTTGCGGATAGTCTTTGTAATTGGGCTAATGTCCAGAATTGTATTACGGATTTTGATATGGATTATCCTTCGGAATTCCATGATTTTATTTTAAGGGATGTTATAAAATGATGTTGACCATTGGGTCTTTTTATCAAAAAAAGAAAAAAAGAAAAAAAAAAGCAATTAGGAGATTAATCACTCTATTATTAAATGGGTAAATTTAGTCATTATATTATTATAAAAAATCAAATAAAGTTAAATTAGAATAGAATTAACATTTAATATTTAAAAAAATATTATTTACTGTTTAACAAAGTTAATTTTTTTAAAGTGCTTATAGTTTTCTAAATAAAGTCTTTTGTTTAGAACTAAATTACAATTGTAAAAAATATTTTTTAAAATATTTTTTATACAGAAAATGTTAATTCTGTTATAGTTTAGATTTATTTAATTTTTTGTAATAATATAAAATTTTAAATTATTTTATATTATAATAGAAGTACTAATTTAATACAACTTAGTCCTTAAATTCTAAGTACTCTTTTAACTTATATATGTGTCTGAATATTTTTCCCTCCCCAAAGTCGGACCTGCCATCCTTCTTTTGGGTTTACCTAGATGAGATTATTGGTAAGCTTGAAATCATAATAAAAAAAAATGTAATTTTTTTTTTGTTGGTGATGGGGATACTGGTATGGGACAACCGAAGCAATAAGACCACTAAACAAATACAATGATACAACAACAGTGAAGATTCTTTTGGACTTTCCTCTAATTTTGTTCTTACTCATAACAACAAACCTAAATACTAGAAAGCACAGCTCAGAAAGCATCACTTCCTCATTACTTCACTTCATCCATCCACATGCCATCACTCACTTAAACACTATTTTATGAGTAAATTACCTTATTTATGACCCGAGTTTACTTGTTTTTTTCATTTTTTTTCACTTATTTTAAAAAATTATTATTTTTGTCATTTTTATTGGATAAATTGTCAATTTAAATCATTTTATGATTTAAATGAGTTGAGTCATCAAACGGAATGTTGACGTGATTTTGTATAATAACAAAATTAGTCCTTAATGTTTACCTATTTTCTTAATTTAATCATGATTTAAAAAAAAACAAATTTAACTCTTAATATTTACATATTATACTATTTTAGTTATGATTTTAATAAGAAAATATAAATATAAATTAATAAATAAATATTAAAAAAATTAAAATTTATAAAATACTAAAAAATTATAAAAAATATATATTTAAAATTTTTTAAAAAATTTAATATATTTTCACACCAGCCTTCCCCAAAATCCACACTTTTCCTTTCCATCTTTCTTTTCTTTTTTCGTTTTCTCAAATATACTTTCTATGCCTATCATTCTGAGGTTATTTAAATTTGACTTTTATTTTTTATTGTAAAAATGAATTATTTTTTCATTTTAAATTTAGATTATTTATTTGAATTAAAATAGTAAGAAGAAAAATTTGTAAATTTTTAGAATTTGGAAAGAAATTAATTAGATAATACTTTCATTACGAATCACTTAAAATGCGCACCAAATAATATAAGAATAACACTATCTTCTTTACACTGCAATCTAAAATCATCTCATCTCCACTACCTTTTCACTATTATTTCTTGTATTTACTTCCCACTTTTTCTCTATGATGTTTCCCCCAACCCCAAGCTCAAAAATTATAAATTATGCATTAATTCAGAAAAATTAGAAAGGAAAACAAGAAACCAACAACGTTAGATTAAAACTATATGAAAGATTTAAGAGGTAAATCAGTTAAACAATTAAAATCTACAAAGAAATATTTGAGTAACGAGGAACAAAAATTGGCCTTGATTGAGGAAGATAAGAAGGAAAAGTGCAGATTGAAGGTGCCAAAATATATTAAGATTTAATAATTTTGAATTTTATATATTTTTTAAAATTTAAAATTTTTAATTTTTAGAATCATGGCCAAATTGGTATAATGTGTGAATAGTAAAGGCTAGATTTGTTTTGTTTGTTAATCAATAAAATAAGTAAATATTGAGAGTTGATTTTATTATTATACTAGACTATATTAACATTCAATTTGGTAACCAAACTTAAATTAATGGTGGAGTGATTAAAATTGATAATTTATGTGATGGGAGTAAGTAAAATAACAAAATTTTGAAATGGATGTTGAAAATAGAAATGTGAGCAGTAAATAAAAAATTTACCCCTAATTTAATTACAATTGTACTTACTCTAAAGGCTTCAAGTTATTACTAATCAGAGTTTGGTAGCTTTGTATAATAAATGTATGGGTACATATACAATAATTGCTAAATTAAGATTAGATGATTGAGACTTCAAATTTAAGAATAACCAATTAATTTTAATATATATTATGATCATACAAAGAATGTTGATTGCAATTAATATTTTTAGAATCCAATCAATTAAATTATTAATTATTAATTAAAATTTGATTTAATAAATTTATATCTGTTCGTAATTTAAACTGAATTTTATTTCTCTTTAGACCAATTTTCATTGTTGTAATTGCATAAGGACCACCTCTGGGGTTTCCTAACTTCAACCGTTACTCAAAAGGTCAACGTTAGTTAATATAATGGGGAAGGGTGTTGGTTGATTTTTGGTTACATAATAATGTCATTTTCAATCACCATCCAAAATCATAATCCTAATTCCTAATTTGGACCTGCCTCCCTTTCTATATTATCCACCCTGCCCTAATTTTCAATTTCCTCTCTCTCTTTCTTTTAAAAAATTTTATAAACAAACTTTGAAAAGGTTTTCTTAGTTCAAATTATTTGTCTCAATTGGTGTTGTACCACATTTTGTAACTTGGTAGTTTTACCAATAGATTATAAGTGGAGAGTACGGTAAATAAATAAATCAACATATAATGTTTTTTTAATTTAGTTTGAATTCGTCAATTTTACGTTATGCAGCCTTTTTCAATAAATGATTTTATTCAACAATTGGCTCATGCCATTTATTGGCTAATGACCAATTTACCCTTACAACAATGGTAATTGTAGCCCCAACAATGAATCCTATTATTTGTTGGAATATTTTCAAAATATATATAGTGTTCCAATAATTGCAAATGAAAAATTTCAAGTACAACTTTTAGTCAATAGTTGTCACTTTTCATGGTGACAAGTTATGTTACTTGGTTGTTAACCAAGAGTTTCCACTATTTATAGTGATGGGTTATGTCTCTTATTATCAAAAGTTATGTCATTTAATTATTAACAAATAATCAAAACTCATTTGTTTGGAACACCAAAAACACCAAAATATATAAAAAAATTTGTTCCTTTTGATTATCCTCCATATTCTATTATTCTTAGATTGTTCTATAAAGAATTACTGCAAAATATTTTTTATAGAAATTGATAATCTTGTTAAGCTCCCACCAATGCTCAGTGGACTGTCTTCGTCAATACAAAACGTAGACAACCATTGGTTTTCGTTGTATCCTTGAGGTTCATTTTCCAACAACTCTTTTGCACACCAAAATATAGGTGAGGTGAATAAAACTTTAAAAAATATGATATTGGTACACACACACCAACATTGTTACACACCCAAAATCCTTATTCACACTATCAAGATTTACACTTCAAGAAATGACTAACACAATAGTGCAGAATTACAAAGAAAAAAAGTACAATACTCTAATGACAACACTCCAAAGACATGTCTCACAAGTGTAGCATAGCAACCTAAAGCCAAGATCGATCATCTCATTCATTCAAAATATCAAATACATCAACATTTAAATTTAAGTTGACTTTATCCACAAAGTCTCCTATTTTAATTTAAAAAAATGCTTCCCATCCAAGTAAATGTGATCAACTTCAGCTCTAAGGAAATAAACTGATTTAAACCTTAATGGATGAGTATAAATTTGATATTGTTGAAAAAATCTATCTCTCTCTCACTTCAAATTCAACCGAGAGATAAAAATAAATAAACAACATAAATAAAATTAAATGGAGTACGATATAAAAGTTACTTGTTGATTCCAATCGTAATAAAAAAAAACATGCAAGTCACAAATGCCAACTAAAACTCATTGCATTTTAATTGTCTCAACTTGCTATCTCAGGTGTCATGTAACAACTGCAAAATAGATAATTAAAATCCCAACAACTTCTTTAATTTATGTTATTATTATAAAATATGCATTTTACTAAAATTTGTCTCTTGAACAACCTATGAAAAACATTTAATCTAATTAGATTGCATATTGACCTATATATTTAATAAAACCATTATTAAAAAAACAAATATAAATCTTTTAAATTGAACTTTTTTTTATGATTTTATATAGGAGAATCATTTGACTACATCCTTTGTACCTTTGAAAACATGGTAGATTCATTAAAGGTCTACTGAAGATAATTTTCTTCGTTTCTGGACATCATAGGCGAAAACCATTTATGCCAAAAGTGATCTTTAAGAACATTGCTTTCTTAGCTCTTGCATCCAACTTTGATTCCTTAACATGATAGTATGCAGTGAACCAAACACATGTCAGGAATCATAATCTGAAGTAGGCTTTCTACTCCATTTCTCTAATGGTGTTTTCCTTCAATTACAGTATATGGTAGTCGATTAATGAGATGGCATGCATATGTTGTAACACCCTTAACCCGTATCCATCGCTCGAACAGGGTTTTGGAGTATTACCAGAACATTCAGAAACATTTACAAATAATTCATGAAATTTACTATTCATTTACCAAGATCATTCATAACGTCCCTTGATTGGGCCCTCGAGGCCCAATACGAGCATTAGAATTGAGTTGGGACTTAATCGAGACCTCTAAGAATTTTTCATGACTTTTCAAAAATTTTCCAAGGTACAGGGCTCAAATGTCCGTTTGACCCTGGGACACACCTGTGTTGGAGGCCGTGTTCAACCCCGTGTAACTCTTCGACTTGCACACACGGCCATGCCACACGCATGTGTGCTAGGCCGTGTGGTTAATTAATTTAATTCGAAATTAGGTATAGGTTTCACATGGCCAAGACTGTAACACCCCGTACCCAAGACCGTTGCCGGAGTCGGACACGAGGGGTTCACAGACTAAATTCGCTTACTATCGCAGTCCATTTTAAAAAAATTTCCAGACAGCTGGCTAACTGTGTCGCTGTCACCTTAAAAATCATATCTTGAGTTTCACAACTCAAAAATCAGTTTCGTGATTTTTCCCTGAAACTAGACTCATATGTCTATCTACATATTTTTTTCTAGAATTTTTGGTCGGGCCAATTAGTACAGTTTATTAGTTAAAGTCTCCCCTGTTACAGGGAGCGACTACACTGACCTTCATGCATTACGATTTGGATATCTCCCTGCACAGAGCTTCAATACTGATGCAGTTTGTTTCTATAGAAACTAGACTCAGAGGGGAATCTATACATATATGGCATGACTCCTAATTATCTCTGGTTAATTTATAATGAATTTCCAAAGTCGGAACAGGGAATCCAGAAACCGTTCTGGCCCTGTCTCACGAGAACCTGAATATCTCTTAACATACTGTCCATATGATCGTTTCGTTACTTTCCTATGAAAATAGATTCATCAAGGTTCGCTTACATAATTTATTCACTATTTAATTCCATTCCTACTATTTTTAGTGATTTTTCACATCCACATCACTGCTGCTGCCAGCATCTGTTTTTTTAAGGTAAACTTTACCTATTTCATGATCCTCCATGGATCAACTAGAGTTTGTCATACATATTCCAAAAGTGATCAAGAATAACCCTTCCCATGGCTAACCGTTACCAACATTTCCTTACCTCTCGACGGACAACATACAAAACGATTATAATGCTATGATCAAAGTATATTTAAGCCATTTTCGCATGGCTATCCAAATTTACACAAAACCGAAGGGTACATGACCAACAACAAAAGGGTAGTCCTATACATGCCATTTCAAAGTTCAACCAAAATTGAACCAAAAGGGGGCTTTGATAGTGTGGGAGACTTCGACTTCCAAAAATCCCGAGTCCGATAGCTGACGAGCCAAAATCTATAAAACAGAGAAACAAAGAAACGGAGTAAGCAATTTATGCTTAGTAAGTTTTGAGCAAGGGATTCCAGCACAACAAAAGTATAGCATTCATGTAGCTAAACAGATAATTTCATATGCACAAATTTTCAATATCATACTTACTTCACATTACCAACCCTTATATTCATACACAAAGATCAACTTAGCCAAAGGCCGGTAGCTCATTTATCAACTGAGCGAATACTTATTTGTAAGGGCTCAACTAATTCAAAGCACATACGAAACATACCTCAATGTTGGGATGTTACAAGCGTATCAACTGAAATTTTTACAGCAAGATCGTTCATTCCCAAATCACGTACCTTCGGAATTTAACCGGATATAGCTACTCGTTCAAATGCCTTCGGGACATAGCCCGGTTATAGTAACTCGCACAAATGCCTTCGGGACTTAACCCGGATTTAGTAACTCGCACCAATGCCTTCGGGCTTAGCCCGAAATTAGTAACTCGCACAAATGCCTTCGGATCTTAGTCCGGATATGGTCACTTAGCACAAAGCCTTCGGGACTTAGCCCGGACATCATTCGAATAACCATGCACATTTAACAATAAATCATGACACATTCGTATTTCATTTTCATTAGCAAAACTCAAACACAAGACACTTATCACTCTTGCAATTTCGGCTCAATAGCCACACACAAAGAGCATGATTTTGATTTGCTTAAAACATGATCTAATCAAATCATAATTTAAGCTCTATTACTCAAGAACTTACCTCGGATGTTGTCGAACGGTTTCGACGGCTATTCGACCACTTTTTCCTTCCCTTTATCGGATTTAGTTCCCCTTTGCTCTTGAGCTTAATTCAAACAAATTTAACTCATTAAAGTCTCATTTTGCTAGCTTATGGCCGAATATGACAAGGAGTTTGATAGGTCATATGGCCACCTTTTAGCTCAAATACACAATGGTCATACGCATTTTTAATCACATCAAGCAATTTAATACAATTCATTCGAACATCAAAAGACAAGCTCAAGGTACTTAGCCCATATATACATTAGACACTAGAGTCACATATGTACGAAATCACGAATCGAATTCAACATACTAGCTAATATTTCCCCTTAGCCGAATTTTCTAAGTCAAGCTAAAGCCATCAATAGGCTACCTATGGCCGAACATACACATAACTTATGTACTTATTCATGTGGCCGAACATACATGTCTATGTTGGGGCCGATTGTATCACAACACCATACCATTTCAATTTTTGGTCATGGTTAAACAAAAAACTTAATGTCTCACTCAAAAATGCTAAAAAGAAGATTCAAGAATCATCAATCCACCATCACATGCACCATTACAAAGCTTCACTTTTAGCATGCAAATGATATCAACACCAATCCACCTTGGCCGAATATCATCTCCATGACATAGTAAAGATTTGAACCATGGGCTATTTAGAACTCAAGCTAACTACTAAAACATGCATGCATCTCATGGAACATCATCAAACATACCTTAGTCTATCAAACCACCATAGCCGATTTCCTCAAAGCTCTTTTTCCTTCTTTTTCTTTCTCCTATTCGGCCAAGAACAACATGAGAGCTTTTCTCTTCTTTTTTTTTTGGTCATGCATGAGAATGATGAACACATTTTTTTTCTCTTTGTTTTCTTCCTTCAATTTCTTATTAGTTTATTGCCCATGCTTCTTATTTTATTCTTCCATTAACACAACATGTTTCATGACATGTTTTGCCCATGCTTCTTATTTTATTCTTCCATTAACACAACATGTTTCATGACATGTTTTGCCCATGCTTCTTATTTTATTTTTCCATTAACACAACATGTTTCATGACATGTTTTGCCCATCATCCCTTGTCATGGCCGGCCACTAGTACTTAAATGGGGGAAATTGACATGCAAGTCCACCCTTTTGATTACATGCACTATTAGGCCACTTGCATTTGCCTAGCACATTTCTAAATTTTCTTACATAAGTTCTATCAACTAAATTCACATGCAATTAACTAAATCGAAGCTTAAAACTTTCACACATTTATATTCACATACTTTAGGCAATAATTATCACATTCAAATAATTTGGTGACTCGGTCTAGCGGTCCCGAGACCGCTTTCCGACTAGGGTCACTTTAGGGCTGTCACAAAGACACACGCCCGTGTTCTGGGCACTATGGCACACACGGTTGAGACACATGCCTGCGTCTCTGTCCCTGTGCCTAATTCTGAGCATTCTGTTTCTCAAAATTAAGGTGTAGGGGACACGCGACCTAACCACATGCCCATATTACCAGGCCGTGTGTCACACACAATCTAGACACACGCTTGTATGTCTACCCATGTGACAAAATGAAGCTATTTCTAGCTTCATTTCTGACCCAAAATTTCACCCAAGACCTGCACTTGAAACACACAACCAATACCAACCACTCCAAGCATTCAAAATAGGCAATTTCATCATTTAAAATTGACTTATCATTGCAAGCACAAGTGTTTATAAACTTACCTTGATTTAACTTAGGCAATAACATCATTTGATCACATATACTTAATATAACATATGAATTTATCATAAAAACCTACTTAATCATACCAAAATAAGCCATTACTAGTCATTCCAATGGCTAGGTCACAAAACATCATTTTCATGCCACTAATGGCCAAGTTGTCCTATACATGCCATTATACCAAAATGATTTTACTAGGTATACCCAAAATGCTAGTTGATAGTGTGACAATGCCCCAATGATTTTCCAACCTTCACGAGCTTCCGAGCATTATAAAATAGGGGAAAATAAAATGGGGTAAGCATTGCATGCTTATTAAGTTCATATAACGGAAACTAAACTTACCAATCTTGTTTATTAAAATCTAGGCATACAATGTTATGTTTCCATCCATTTGGCTAAATTGCCTAATCACATACACTCAACCAAACATGTTAGTCACAAAGTTTCCATACACATCAAGTAAGAATAGATGAGCTCATCAAGCAATATTCTTTCAAGTTATTATTATATCATCAGTTCATCAAGCAATATTCTTTCAAGTCATTATTATATCATCTCAAGATTTTCATGCCATGTCAAGATTTTGATGTCCGTTAAATCATTGAAATCCCGATGAAGGCTCAAATAGTACACTTGAAGTGTACAATTTATTAATCTGTCAATTCTTATCGAAGTTACCCCTTAGGGTACTTAACCAAGAAACACACTCTCAAGCCACTTTTCGTATAATAGGATTACCAGTCCAGACTAAATCCTTTATATAGCATATGCTCAAAAGAGCTCAATTAGAGTTACCAATTCAGGCTAAACCCTAATCATAACGTACGCTCGAAAGGTAATGTATCGGGATTACCCGTCTGGGCTAAATATTTTTTATGACAAGATCATTGGGATTACTCGTCTGAGCTAAATCCTGTCCACAACAAATGCAAAACCTTATTTGTTTCGGGAAAGTGCATACAATCATCAGAATTCAACATTCAATCAGGACTTAACTCTTTATCACCATTTCAAGTATATATTAAGTTTCTCATTATAACATTCAAGTAATGTACATCAATATAAATCACATTCCATACAACATAACATTCAATTAAACATATTTACATGCCGGCTTAAGTTACATAAACTTACCTTGACACTTATTCGCGTAAAAGTCTACTAATCCGAAATCTTTTCTTTTCATCGATCTAACCTCGAATTAGTGTTGTTCGGATCTATATAAATGAATTTAACCACCAATTTCATACATTTCATATTTAAATGGACTCAATTTACGTCCTAGGTAAAATTACCATTTTGCCCCTAATTTTTTCATAAATTTTGATTTTGTCCTTAGGCCCGGAAAATGAAACTTGGGCAAATTACTCCTTATTCCAAACCTAACCAAAGCCCCATTACAAATTTTCCAGCACTTGTATCCATAAAATTTCAGAATTTTCATCAAATTTTACAACTTTTCATTTTAGTTCCTAAATCATGTTTTCATAAAAAATCACTTTGTAAAAGTTGTTTATCTATAAATAATCTTTCATTTTCTATCATAAATTTATAATTTCCAGCATAATACATCCATGACCCATTTTCATACCTTGATAACTTTTCAAATTAATCCCTCAAATAGAGAGATTAAGTTATCCCGATTTTAAAAATACCAAAATTACTAAAAACCAGACAATAGAACTTACCCAATTAAGCCTTGAAAGTTTCTTCTCTCTCTCTTAAGGTTTCCATATAATTTTGGGGTTGAAGATGACAAAATAAGATGATATTTTCTTTTTATCATCTTTTAATTAATTAAATTATTTTAATTCCAATTTAGTCCCTACTCTTTTCTAATTTTTCCATGGATGAGTCACCAAAAATCTACATACTTTTCTTTAATGGTGTAATTACCATATAAGGACCTCTAGTTTTGAATTTCATAGCTATTTAATCCTTATAGCTTATAGATTCAACTTTCGTATTTTATGCGATTTAGTCCTTTTCGTAATTAAACACTTAATCGATAAAATTTTCGTATCAAATATTTCACATGACATGTCTATTATAATATGGATCATATAATGAAATAAAAATAAATCATATTTTTGGGTTGGATTTGTGGTCCCGAAACCAGTGTTTTGATTTCACTGAAAATGGGCTGTTAGAACTCTCTTCCCTTTAGGGATTTTCGTCTTCTTTTTGTCTTCAAAAATCTTACCAGTAAAAAGATTTGAGTATTATTCCTCATAGTATCCTCCGGCTCCCAGGTAGCCTATTCAATACCGTATTGTTGCCAAAGAACTTTTACTAAAGCTACCTTTTTATTTCTTAACTCTTTTGTTTCCTAGGCCAATATTGGTTCTTCACCATATGTCATATCAGGCTGGATCTCTACCTCTGTCGGAGAGATAATATGTGAAGGATTAGATTGATACCACCATAGCATAGACACATGAAAAACGTTATGAATCTAATCAAGCTCTGGTGGTAAAGCTAACTGATAAGCAATTGGTCCAATTCTTTCAGTAATCTCGTATGGTCCAATAAATCGCGGACTCAGTTTTCCTTTGCGAAAAAACTTGAGAACTTTCTTCCAAAAAAATACTTTCAAGAATACTTTGTCACTGACTTGAAATTCTATTTCTTTTTGCTTCAAATCAGTATAAGACTTTTGACGATCAGAGGTTGCTTTCAAGCTGTCTTGAATTACTTTCACTTTTTCCTCGGTCTCTTGGACCAAGTCAACTCCATGTAACTTTTTCTCACTGAGTTCTGTCCAATACAATGGAATTATACATTTATGACCATACAAGGCTTCATACGGTGCCATTTTAATACTAGATTGATAACTGTTATTATAAGCAAATTGAGCCAAAGGCAAATACCTTTCCCAATTATCTTCAAGCTCAAGTATACAACACCGAAGCATATTTTCCAAGATCTGTGTTAACCGTTCAGATTGACCATCTATCTGGGGATGAAATGCAGTGCTAAAATGTAACTGAGTACCTAAAGCTTCTTGCAATTTGCTCCAGAATCAAGATGTAAACTGGGGATCTCTATCTGAAATAATGGAGATAGGCACTCTATGCAATTTGATAATCTCAGAAACATATAATTCAGCCAATCTATCCAAGGAATAATCCATACGTACCGGAATAAAGTGTGTAAACTTTGTCAACTGATCAACAATTACCCAAATAGCATCGTTCTTCTTCGGAAACAGGGGAATTCCGTTACAAAGTCCGTGGTAATTCTTTCTCATTTCCATTCCGATATAGTAACCGGCTGTAATAGTCCAGAAGGCAACTGATATTCAGCTTTTACTTGCTGACATATCAAACATTTAGATACAAACTCAGAAATATCCCATTTCATTCCTGGCCACCAGTATATCTTTTTCAGATCGTTATACATTTTATTACTACCAGGATGCGTAGACATGTTACTGTTATGAGCTTCATTCAGAATCTTCTATACTAGTTTTGAACCTTTCAGTATACATACTCTACCTCTAAATAACAAACAACCATCAGTCCCGATCTGAAATTCTGAAATAGGAGTCGATTCACTCTGTATCCGTTTTGTTTGCAACTTACTATCATTTTTCTGAGCTTCAGAAATCTGTTGCAAAAACATTGGTTTAGCTTTTAACTCAGCTATGATCGAACCATCATCAGGCAACGATAATTAGGTATTCATTACTCGCAGAGTATATAGAGATTTTCTGCTTAAAGCATCTGCCACTACGTTTGCCTTCCCCAAATGGTAGTCAATGACAAGATCATAATCTTTCAATAACTCAAGCCATCTGCACTATCTCAAATTCAAATCTTTCCGTGACATCAAATATTTCAGACTTTTATGATCAGTGGATATGGGACATTTTTCACCAAATAAGTAATGCCGCCAGATTTTCAGTACAAACACTATGGCTGCCAATTCAAGATCATGTTTCAGGTAGTTCTTTTCATGTGGCTTTAGCTGTTGAGAAAAATAGGCTACTACCTTACCATCTTGTATTAATATACATCCTAAACCATTCAATGACGCATCACTATAAACTATAAATTCCTTACCCGATTCTGGTTGAACTAACACTAGAGCTTCTGTCAATAAAGCTTTTAATCTGTCAAAGCTCTGCTGACATTTCTCAGTCTATTCAAATTTCATATCTTTCTGTAACAAATGAGTCATCGGAGAAGCTATCATTGAAAAACTTTTTACAAATCTCCAGTAATAACCAACTAGTCCTAGAAAACTTCGAACTTCAAACACATTCTTCGGTGGCTTCCAATTAACAATGGCTGAAATTTTATTGGGGTCTACTCTAACACCTTTAGCAGACACAATATGCCCAAGGAAACTAACTTCATGTATACAAAATTCACATTTACTGAATTTGGCGTACAATTGTTTCTCTCGCAGGGTTTGAAACACTATTTTCAAATGCTCAGCATGTTTATTTTCATTCTGAGAGTAAACTAAAATATCATCTATAAATACCACCACAAACCTGTCCAAATATAGGCTGAAAATTCTGTTCATCAATTCCATAAACACTGCAGGTGCATTGGTCAAGCCAAATGGCATCACAAAAAACTCACAGTGTCCATACCTGGTTCTAAAAGCTGTCTTTGGTACATCGATTCTTTTACCCGTAGTTGATAATAACCAGAATGGAGATCAATCTTCGAAAATATAGTGGCACATTTTAATTGGTTAAAAAAGTCATTGATTCGAGGTAATGGATACTTGTTCTTTATTGTAACTTTATTGAGTTATTTGTAATTAATGCACAACCTCAACGTTCCATCCTTCTTCTTTACAGATAGTACTGACACACCCCAAGGTGAGAAACTAGGTCGAGCAAAACCTCTGTTAATCAACTCTTACAACTGTACTTTCAGTTCTTTCAATTCAGTAGGAGCCATTTTGTAAGGTGCTATAGATATAGGTATTGTTCCCGGAACAAGATCTATAGAGAATTCCACTTCTCTATCCGGTGGTAAACTAAGTAATTCTTCTGGGAATACATCAGGAAATTCACATACAACCGATATTGATTGAATCTTTAACTCAGATACTTTAGTATCCATCACATACACAAGATCGGCATCATACCCCTTTCTAACATATCTCTATACCGATACTACTGAAATCACATTAGGTAGTCCATCTAGTTTATCAGATTTAACATGAAGCAATTCACCATTCTGACATTTCAATACAATATATTTCTGCTTACAATTTACCACTGCACCATATCGGTTAACCAATCTATTCCCAAGACCACATCAAATTCATCAAATGGCAATAACATCAAGTTAGTGGAAAAGTAATAACCTTTTACCATCAATGGACAGTTATTACAAACTTTATCCACCATAACACACTGGCCTAAAGGGTTTGAAACTTTAACCACAAATTTAGGGAATTCAATAGTAAATTTTTAACAGACACTAAGTTTGTGCATATATATGAATGTTTGGAACTAGGATCAATCAATGCAGTAATAGCAATATCAAGTAGAGAAAAGGTACTAGTAATGACATCTGGTGCTGAGGCATCTTCTCTAGCACGAATAGCATATGTCCTTGCAGGTGCTCGTGCCTCAGATCTAACTGTAGTATCCTTGGTAGTACCTCGACTACCACCAACATTACCAGGTTGGCGGGGTGGTTTGTCCCTCGAAACAGATTACTCTGCTTTAGAGCTAGTTCTATCTCCTTTTCAACTCTTTTTGGACAATCCTTGAGGAAATGCTCGAGTGAACCACATCTAATACAAGCTCCACTTCTAGACCAACATTCCCCATGATGAAACTTGGTACAATGTTTACATTTCAGTTTGAGATTACCAATACTACCCACACTGGTCACAGATGGAGACGAAGACCACGGGTTAAAACGTTGAGAGCCCCGCTCTCTTCCAGAATAACCTGTAGAGGTGGTAACACGATCATAATACTTTTTTTAATTTCTTAGAAGCAAATGATTGTGACTTACTCATGGTTCTTTTTCAAGAAACTCCAGCCTCTCTTTCGGCTTGTTTCTTTTCTTTACTCAGTTCCTCCGCTTTGTGTGCTTGGTTGGCTAGCACCACAAATTTCCTTATTTCGAAAATTCCAGTCAACAATTTGATGTCTTCATTTAGGCCCTCTTCAAATCGTTTACACATTTCAGCCTCGATTAAAACCCATTCTCTGGCATACTTACTCAGTCGAACACTGTTCATATTCGGATACAGTCATGTTTCCTTATTTAAGCTCTGGAAATTCTTTCTTTTCTTGATCCATGAATCTCTGACTAACATTCTTCTTCTTGAATTCAACTTGGAAGAATTCCCATATAACATTCTCCCTCGGTACTACTGAAGTTATGGTATTCGACCAATGACAAGCTATATCTTTCAGTAGAGATACCGTACATTTTACACATTTAGCAGGAGTACAAGACAATTCATTAGAAACCCGAATAGTGTTCTCCAGCCAAAACTTAGTCCTTTCCGGATCATCATCTGCGGTAGCTTTAAATTCTTTCACCCAATGTTTGCAGATTTTATCTATCGGAGGGTTGCCAATTCTAATAGGTTCGACACCCTGTGGTACCCTAGGAATCGGTTGGGGAGCAGGCGGGGGAGGTCATTGTACAGTAGGGTTTGTTCTCAAGTATTGGATAAACCATTCATTCATCATTTGAAAGAAGGCTTGTTTTGCCTCCTCACTTTGGCCCTCAGACACTGGCCTTTCACTACCAGACGCAGACCCAACTCTTTGAAACGAAGCTGGAGCATTGGTCTTAGCTTCCTCGAATTCAGCTCTAGCTCGGTTGGATGACATAACTATATGAAAAACACATTTAAAATGATTAGGAGTCATCACACTATCACAATTTATATAATGGCATGTATAGTTAAACTCGTGTTCGCTACGTCAAATCTAAAAATCGACTAAACCATAGCTCTGATACCACTAAATGTAACACCTCTAACTTGTATCTGTCGTTAGAATAGAGTTTCAAAGCATTACTAGAAAATTCAGAAACATTTACAAATAATTCCTGAAATTTACTATTTATTTACCGAGATCATTTATAACATCCATTGAGTGGGCCCTTGAGGCCTAATATGAGCATTAAGATCGAGTTAGGAATTAATCGAGACCTCTAAGAATTTTTCGCTACTTTTCAATCATTTTGCAAGGTACAGGGCTCACACGCCTGTGTAGTCTAAGGGACATGCCCGTGTCACCCTGGGTCACGTCCGTGTTGGAGGCCGTCTTCGACCCCGTGTAACTTTCTGACTTGCACACACGCCGTGTGCTAGTTCGTGTGGTTAATTAATTTAATTCGAAATTAGGTACAAGTTTCACACGACCAAGACACATGCTCGTGTGGCACACACGGCTGAGACACACTCTCGTGTCTCTGCCCCTATGCCTAATTTTGAGTATTCTGTTTGTCAAAATTAAGGTGCAGAGGACACACGGCCTAACCACATGCCCATGTTACCAGGCCGTGTGTCACACACGGTCTAGACACACGCTTGTGTATCTGCCCGTGTAGACAAAATGAAGCCATTTCTAGCTTCATTTCTCACCCAAAATTTCACCCAAGACCTGAAGTTGAAACACACAACCAATACTAAGCATTCCAAGTATTCAAAATAGGCAATTTCATCATTTAACATGACCTATCATTGCAAGCACAAGTGTTTATAAACTTACATTGATTTAACTTAGGCAATAACATCATTTGATCACATATACTTAACATATCACATATGAATATATCATAATAACCTACTTAATCATACCAAAATAAGCCGTTACTAGCCATTCCAATGGCTAGGTTACAAAACATCATTTTCCTGCCACTAATGGCCAAGTTGTCCTATATATGCCATTATACCAAAATGATTTTACTAGGTATACCTAAAATGCTAGTTGATAGTGTGACGATGCTCCAATGGTCTTCATACCTTCACGAGCTTTCAAGCACTATAAAACAGGGGAAAATAAAATGGGGTAAGCATTGCATGCTTAGTAAGTTCGTATAACGGAAACTAAACTTACCAATCTTATTTATTAAAATTTAGGTATACAATGTTATGTTTCCATCCATTTGGCTAAATTGCCTAATCACATACACTCAACCAAACATGTTAGTCACAAAGTTTCCATACACATCAAGTAAGAATAGATGAGCTCATCGAGCAATAATATTTCAATTCATTATTATATCATCTCAAGATTTTCATGCCATGTCAAGAGTTTGATGTCCGTTGAATTATTGAAACTCCGATGAAGGCTCAAATAGTACACTCAAAGTGTAAGATTTTGTTAATCCATCAATTCTTATCGGAGTTACCCCTTAGGATACTTAACCAAGGAACACACTCTCAAGCCACTTGTCGTGTAACAGGATTACCAGTCCAAGTTAAATCCTTTATATAGCATATGCTCAAAAGAGCTCAATTAGGGTTACCAGTTCAGGCTAAACCCTAATCATAACGTATGCTCGAAAGGTAATGTATCGGGATTACCCGTCCGGGCTAAATCCTTTCTATGACAAGGTTATTGGGTTTACTCATTTGAGCTAAATCCCATCCGCAAAAAATGCATGACCCTATTTGTTTCAGGAAGCGCATACAATCATCTGAATTCAACATTCAATTGAGACTTAACTCTTTATCACCATTTTGAAACATTTATTAAGTTTCACATTATAAAATTCAAGTAATGCACATAAATATAAATCACATTCCATACAACACAACATTCAATTAAACATATTTACATGCCAGATTAAGTTACACGAACTTACCTCGACACTTGTTCGCGTAAAAGTCTACTAATCCAAAATCTTTTCTTTTCCTCGATCTAACCTCGAATTAGTGTTGTTCGGATCTATATAAATGAATTTAACCATCAATTTCATACATTTCATATTTAAATGGACTCAATTTACGTCCTAGGTAAAATTACCATTTTGCCCCTAACTTTTCCATAAATTTTGATTTTGTCCCTAGGCCCGGAAAATAAAACTTGGACAAATTACTCTCTATTCCAAGCCTAAACAAATCCCCATTACAAATTTACCAGCACATGTATCCATAAAATTTTAGAATTTTTCATCAAATTTTACAACTTTTCATTTTAGTCCCTAAATCATGTTTTCATAAAAATCACTTTGTAAAAGTTGTTTATCTATCAATAATCTTTCATTTTCTACCATAAATTTCTAATTTCCAGTATAATACATCCATTACCCATTTTTATACGTTAACTTTTCAAATTGATCCCTCAAATAGAGAGATTAAGTTATCCCGATTTCAAAAATACCAAAATTACTAAAATCGGGACAAGAAAACTTATCCCATTAAGCCTTTAAAAGTTTTTTCTCTCTCTTCTATGGTTTTCATATAATTTTTGGGTTGAAGATGACAAAATAAGATGATATTTTCTTTTTATCATCTTTGAATTAATTAAATTATTTCAATTCCAATTTAGTCCTTAGTCTTTCCTAATTTTTCCATGGATGAGTCACCAAAAATCTACATACTTTTTTTTAATGGTCTAATTACCTTATAAGGACCTTTAGTTTTGAATTCCATAGCTATTTAATCCTTATAGCTACTAGAATTCAACTTTTGTATTTTATGCAATTTAGTCCTTATCGTAATTAAACACTTAATCGATAAAATTTTCGTATCAAATTTTTTACACGACATGTCTATTATAATACATATCTTATAATAGAATAAACATAAATAATATTTTTGGGTTGGATTTGTGGTCCCGAAACCACTGTTCCGATTTAACTGAAAAATGGGTTGTTACATATGTTATAGCCTCAGCCCAAAACTCTATACCCAATCCAACATTAGATAGCATAGATCGAACTTTTTCTAGCAATGTTCGATTCATGCGTTCTGCCATTCCATTTTGTTGTGGTGTAGATTTGACAATGAAGAGCCTGATGATGCCATCTTCTTTACAAATATTTGCAAATGGATCACTCCTATACTCTCTACTATTGTTTGTGCGAAGGTGCTTTATCGTTTTGCCCATTTGAGTTTCCATAATCTTTTTTTCACTTAAGGAAATCTTTTAACACTTCATCCTTTTTCTTTATTGTATACAACTACACTCTTCGGGAATAATTGCCAACAAAAGTTACATAATAATGTTTTCCTCCCAAAGAGCTTGCTTTAGAGGACCCCAAACATCTGAGTGAACATAATCTAATATGACTTTTGTATCATGGATTGCAGTCTCAAACTTCATCTAATGACCTCAACCCGATCCGAATCTTGGTTATTACCACACGAATACAGGCACAAGTTTAATCTACTTACACAATTTACAGATAATTACAACTTAATTACAAAATTTCAAACTAAAATACATAAGGAAATAAAATGAGTAATTACAAATTCAACTCGAGGTAATTAAATTGCAACATTATCTTATTTAAAAACCTAATCTATTACAGATGCTCCAAAGTATGTATTTCTAAGTAGCAATTTAAACTTTAAATGCGCCACTAACTCGTTTTGTATGCACAATGACTCAATATGCCACTTCTTGGTGCAGTCTTGGCATTGTCCCTCTTGGCGTAGAGTCACATCAATTTACCTGTAACATATCACACACAGGTAAGTTTATAAGAAATTAGTGAGGAAAACCTTCTTTACCTGCACAATGCTTGAACATTTTTGTTACTGAAGAATTGTTATGACATTCTTATTATTCTAATCTTTCAACTTGTTTCTGGCGAATACTTTTCTTATAATTTCATTCTTTATTCTCTATGGATATCATGCCCTACTCTAAACTCATTACTTACCTATCAACATCTTCGATATGCCACTTATCTCTTTCATATTGATCTTTTATAAGTCGTTACTTATTTCCTTTACAGAGGTCCATTCAGTCGAAACATTGTTACTCTTGTACACGTAACTTTAAGCCATCATTTCTCCATAACTCATGTTTCATCACATATACAGATAACAAGTGCCTTCCTTTAGATAAAAAATTAGAAAAAATCCTTATTTAGAATACACTTCTTGTATGTTTTCCCATTATCCCTTTTTCATCTCATCACTTCATTTTTCATAGTTGAATGATGGTTTTGCATAACACTTTACCATAGCCCATGAAGGCACTGTGCTTTTCTGATATTTCTAATCTCACGTACAAACCATACTAACTGTGCTAAAATAGTTTAATATAGAATCTGCGATGTAAATTATTCCTTCAGAGTGCATCGCAAATGCTTATCTTTCAAACTATTGCCACAAAGGCGGCCATTTCCTGACGTGTTTACGATATGGATTTGCCTAAACTCACGTTACGTGAGGTTTTCCCATTATCGTCTTGGGACATGCAGGGAACTTCTTTAGGTAATCACTGTCCTTTAGTTCCTTGCGGAAGTTACCATAGTTATGGGGTTTTCCTTCAAGATTCATATCATATATCCTGTTTTTAGTCCTAATGCACCCTTTTAGAATCCACCACAGTGAACAAAAACAAACTTATTTGATAGACTCTTCATGCACTAACATTGCTTAAGACACTAATCATACACTTCATTACATGCCTTTTAGATGCGCCATACAACCATGCTCAAACTTCTCATATTAAACTTGTCAAATTCATATGAACTGTACATGCAAACCCCAACTAACATTCAGACTATACAATTTTGGTTTCTATTTCATAGTTTGAACAATTATCACTAACATATCATGTATGAATAGTATACATGCAAGAGTTAGTAAAGAGACTCACATGACAACCACGGATAGCAATTTGAATTCTGGATCTAAACTTTATTAAGATATTGCAACAACCACTACTTATAAAACACAAGAACACCATTAAAACTCATTCAAATAACCTTACCATCATCTTAAACCCAAATGAACCCAATACAAAACCTTACTTCTTCATCTTACTGTTCATGCACTCTTATAGACCTAATCTTTCATAGCATAACATGCAATCATAAAACTTAACTTGATATGGAGTAATCATTGATAATGTTTGGGATCTCAACTTCAGCTTAAAGAAATGTCTTCGGTTCGTCAAGCTTCAAATAACCATATTTTTGAAGAAAGAAGAAGAGAACTCCCCTTTCGCAAACTTAAATATCCATTATTATAATCTAGGTCCTTATAGGAACTTGACAAATGTCACATCATTACTAAATTGTATTATTAAAAAGTTTACAACTTTCGAGAAACCTAATTGAGTATCCCTTTATCTTTTAACTATCTTAGTTTACAATTAGTTAGTTCTTAACCAGTTTACCTTGTAACTTAACTGGTAAAGTGCCACAGATAATAGATGCATTATAACCCCGCGTGAAATCATACTCTCGATACCATTTTACTTGGCCGCTAATATTATCCAACTAACATAGCCACATGACAATAACTTAACCATATAACTGTACATGCCTGCTTTATTCTCTTAAAGATGCACTTGGGCGGAGCTTAATCTGCTAATCATAATACTTTAGGACTATACGCCCAACCTTATACCCACCAGAACCGAGGTGTTACAATTCATCTTTTTTTACTTCCTTTTGATGCAATGCTCATAGAAATCTAACTTACAAGTTCTTACTTCTTCCAATAGTCCTTGATTTATGAGTAAGCTCAAGGAATTTTCACCTGTATGCCCCAAATGCATATGCCGTAACTTAAGTGCTTCTAACTCTTGATTTTTAGTTAGTGTCGTAACAACTGTCCTATTAACTGTACTACCCAGATAGTGGTAGAAGTTATTATTCTTGTGAACCCCTTTCATTACCAAGCGTGCACCATAAATAATCCTTATCAAACCATCTTTACCTCTCACTTCAAAACCTTTTGATTTCAAAGTTCCCAAAAAAATGAGATTCTTCATCAAATCCAGCATATAACAAAAATCTTGTCAAGTTATGGTTGATTCATCATGATGTCTCAATTGAATAGAATCAATCCCATATGTGGTAAAAGCAATATTATATGTTATATAGACATCTCAACCATTTAATTCTTTAAAACCAAAGACTCACTCCAAATGAGGACATATATGATAGCTACAAGTTGAGTCCAACATCCATACATCGAAATGGCTAGTTATTGATGTAATAAGTGAGAAGTCTAAATCTTCATCCTCACACTCAACTACATTTGATTATGCTAAAGCTTTCCCTTTTTTAGATTTACCCTTAATTTTCAACTTTGGGTAATCTTTCTTCCAATGCCCCTTTTCTTGACAAAAAGCACACTAATCTTTACTCGGTTTCCCTTTTGACTTGAATATTTGCTTTTGAACTTTACTCTGGGTGTGTGAACGACCCCAGAATACCAAAGCTTTTGCATCTCCGGTTGAATTTCCTTCATTTCCTTTCCTTATCAATTCATAACTATATAAAACAACACACACTTCACTAGGAGATACATTTGTCTTCCCGTGAAGTAGCATTGTTTCAAGGAACTCAAACTCCCTACGAAGTGACCCCAACAACATCAAAGCATCTTCATCTTTGAAAATCTCATCCATATTCACCAGAACAGTGACTAACTGATTAGAACTGTGACGTGATCATTCATAATGGTACCCGAAATATAAGTGAAGTAGATCAAACCTTTTCTTCATGTGAAGTTTATTCTGACTGTATTTTTTCAAAAAGTTTCTATTAGTGCCAACCTGTAACACCCTTTACCCAACCTGTAACAGCCCAATTTTGGGCTTAGTCGGAACAGTGGTTTTGGGACCACTAACCCGAGGTTAGAGAAATTATTTTTATATTACTTTATATGTGATGGCATGTTTATAAAGGTGCAGGAAAATTTTGGTGGATTAATTTTAGCGTTTGTGAGCTTAATTGCGAAAAAGGACTAAATCGCATAAAGTGTAAAAGTCCTATTTTGTTAGCTAAGGGAGTTAAATTGCCATGAAACTTAAATTTGGGGTCTTTAAAGGGAAAATAGACCCTTAGACTATACCTTAAAAGCCTAGTCATCATCTTTTTCCTCCATTCTTTCTTCTAGACCGAAAATATCAGCCATTAGAGGGGCTTTTGAAGCTTGAATTTTCAGCCATTTAGTCTTTCCACAAGTAAGTGATTTTGATAATTTTTTTGATGATTTTTGTACTTTTAGAACCCTCGTAACATGAGCTTTCAAATGAGAGGACTATTTTGCAAAATGGTTGAAAGTATAAGGTTTTATCATGAATGTGTTCATGTTGTTTTTTGAAATTTTATGTAAGAAAATGAACCATAGTGGTGAAATAAACAACTTTTGTGAAGAGATTTCTTATAGGAACCCTAAAAAGGACCATTTTGCATAAGTTGTAAAATAAGTGACAAATGTGTGAAATAATGGAGATTTTTGGGTGTCTATAAGAGTAAAAAGGGTTCAGCTAGGCTTAGGACATGAAGAAATTCGATAAAAATCGATTTTAGAGTATAAGGATAAAATGGTCATTTTGTCCAATTATGATTTTTTGTGTGTCTAGATTAATGTGCTGATAAAATGAGTGAATTTTGTTATTATAGATCAAGAAATTCAAAATTTGAACCTAGACTAGGGGAAGGCCATTCGAGTAGATTAGACCGACGAGTCGTCATATTTTGTAAGCCGAGGTAACTTGTATGTAAATAATACAACTACTTTGTTATTATATGTGCTGAATTGATATAGCATGAAATGATTGATTGTGGAAATGAGAATGCATGATGATAATTGAAATAGTAGAATTCTCGTTTGAACCATAGGAAATAAATCGGATATTCATGCCATGATGTATGGGTTATTGTGAGCTAGTGTAAGACATGTCTGGGACATGCATCGACCATGTTATGAGAGTTAGTGTAAGACCATGTTTGGGACATGGCATCGACATTGAGACGAGAGCTAGTGTAAGACATGTCTGGGACATGCGTCAGCCTCGTGAAGTAAGCCAGTGTAAGACCATGTCTGGGACATGGCATCGGCACGTATAGAGGTGTCAGTGTAAGACCATGTTTGGGACATGACATCAACATGGATATGCGAGAGCTAGTGTAAGACCAAGTTTGGGACATGGCATCGGCCTCGATGACGATAGCCAGTGTAAGACCATGTCTGGGACATGGCATCGACATTATACCCTATGTTTGAGGCTTAGTGAATATCCGATAATATTCCAAATGGTTTAACATTGAGAGTTATAATTTAAGTTAAACAAGTAAAATATAACTATGTTGTGAGTGGTACAGGTACCTAATTGAAATGTAAGAGATATGAGCTCAATATATGCTATGTGATTTGTATTGGTTAGTGATGAGTAAGTTGTGCTTATGCCTTCTTTTGTACTATGAGCATGTTGACAAATGGTAGAATTGTTGTTATATTTATTTGCATGCAAATTACTAAGGTTTATGCTTACTCTCTCTCATTTCCAATTTCTTATAGTGCTGCCTAATTAGATCGAGGATCATCAGACGTCGGAAACATCGACTACACTATCAACCGAAGCACTTCGTATAGTTGGTTTTACTATTTGAATTATGCCATGTATAAAGCTTAGAATTTTGATGTTTGTGTCATGTTAAATTGGCCAAATGTGTTGGCTTAAGATGAATCCCTTCATTTTGTACTAAGCCTTGGAATAGTGGCTAATGTTCATTATTGATATATGAAATGATGATATTTTCATGAATGAGATAATGCCTTGTGTGGCTGATTATACCTTGTATTCTTGAATGAATGTTGTTATATTATGTTTTAGGGTGGCAAAAGGCTTGGTAGATGCCCTATATTGTCCACATGGGTAGACACATAGGCGTGTGTTAAGGCTGTGTATGACACACGGCTAGCCCTATGGGTGTGTTGCCCGGCTGTGTGTCCCCTGCACGTAAAATTTGCAAGTCTATATGCGTAATAGTAGACACAAAGGCAGAGACACGGCCGTGTGTCTCATCCATGTGAAGGGCACAGCTTAGTACGCGGGTGTATGCCTTGTCCGTTTGGCCCTTGAGAATTGCTACAATAGAAAAAGAATGTCCAGGTTTCTACACATAGTCTAGGACATAGGTGTGTCATGGCCGTGTGAGGGACACGGGCCATGAACACAGGTGTGTGTCAGGCCATGTAAAAACCCCTGTAGGTTCATAATGGAAATTAATTCCACACGAGTAAAGGACACGGGCGTGTCCCTAAATGCTTAGGCTGTGTGAACCATACGGGCCATCAGCACGACCGTGTTGATGTGGTCATACAGGCATGTTGCCCTTCTGACATGGACGCGTGCCCCTGTGTCACGTGTTATTTTTCAAAGGTCTTAAAATGACCCAAATTGGTCTTGAATGGTTTCAAATGAATGTTTTGAGCCTCGTAGGCCCATATTAAGGAGTTTATGGTAAAGTTGGGAAAACTTTCAAATTTGACCAATTCTTGTGACTCGGATAACGTGTGAATGTATGTGTTCAAATTAGGTAATGCCTCGTATTCTGTTCCAGCATAGGGTACGGGTGTGAGGTGTTACACAACCCATTCACCAAGTCCGAGTATCGGATACAACACTAAATCAAATGACTCAACGAAACTTCTATTCTGGTTTAAATACATAGTTAAACAATTTACATTAAACTTGTAATAAAAATTTAAGGCTTTGTTTCCATCGGTCGATTACAAAGTTTTGGATAAAGACTTGATAACATAAAATGAAAACTTAAACCCTGAGGCTAAGCCTCTATGGGTTCCCCTTTATACACAAGCACAACTGATGCATCTCGCCAAGATCTTAGTGAAGTCTGGCTTGGTCCCTCTCGATTTTTGAATCTTTAACTAACATGTATTCAAGTAGAAATTTATTAAATTTGGGAGAACTTAGTGAGATCCATATATAGAATATTAAGAAAAATGTGAGACATCCAACTTAGAATTTATCTCCCTGTTAATTACATTCATTATTTCTGACAGACGACGCTTGGCAACTACCCAAGAAATTGCTATAGTTATGGTCTTTACCATATTTCAATGTTCTCACTACCTTGGAGTACTAGAGCTAACGAAAACAACACCTTAGCCTTTAGTTTGTCGATCTACTTCCTAAGGAGGCTTCTTAGGACATGCAACTCCTACCCTTAGTAGATCAACAAGATCTTTGCCATTCTTCTTAGCTATGTCATACCCCTACTTTTCACTATCCTCTAACGGACATTACTGGCTGCTCAGCCTTGTGTACACATTTCCTCTCATGAAGACCTTGATCAGCCTACTCAACCCTTTAGCTGACCTTTTGAAATCGTGTGAAATTTGTAATGTAACAACCCGAACCCGAGACCGTCGCCGGAGTCGAACACGAGGTGTTAACAGACTTCAAACCACTTATTAAAAATTTCCCAGACAAGCTGCCAATCTGCGTACTAGTCACTTTAAAAATCATATCTTGAGTTCTGAAACTCGAAATCCAGTTCCGTAAATTTTCCCCGGAACTAGACTCATATATCTATATGGTAGAATTTTTGTAGAATTTTTGGTCGGGCCAATTGGTACAGTTTATTAGTTAAAGTCGTCCCTGTTCCTGGGTCCGACTACTCTGCCCCTTGTGCATTACGACTTAGATATCTCCCTTTACAGAGCTCCAATCCTTATGCCGTTGGTTTCTAATGAAACTAGACTCAAAAGGGAATCTATACATATAAATCATGACTTCTAATTGTCTCTGATTAATTTAGGGTGAATTTCTAAAGTCGGGACAGGGGATCCAGAAATTGCTCTGGCCCTGTTTCACAAGAGTTTAATTATCTCCTAACATACAGCTCATATGGTCGTTTCGTTTCATCTATATGAAAATAGACTCATCGAGCTTCGATTACATAATTTATTCATTAATTAATTCCATTCCTGCTATTTTTAGTGATTTTTCAATCTCACGTCACTGCTGCTGCCAGCATCTGTTACTAAAGCAACTATGCCTATTTCGTGATTTCTACTTGATCTAACAAGTAATTCATCATACATATCACAAATTATGATCATGACTACCCATGCTAAAGGCTAATCATTGTCAAACATCTCCCTACTACACTATTGCCATATCATGAATTTTAACACCAAAAATAATCAACCATGACATATGACATAAAAATCGAATTACCAAGACTTACGACCTAACATTATAGAACCAAATCCAACCGAACATTTATGCCATTTTCGCATGGCTAAAAGTTTACATACCAAATTTCAACAAAACATATTAGCCTATACATGCCGAAATGTTCTCCTAGACCGACTAAAAAGAAGATACCAAAAGTTGCTAGCCGGTGTGATGACTTCGATGACAGTCCCGAGCATGCAAAAAGACGAGTCCAAGAAACCTAAAGTAGGTGACAAGCAAACACCGAGTGAGTATATAACTCAGTAAGTCATAAGCATTACATTGCCGTTCAGTAATAATATATCATAAGAGAAAATAAATAATGCGGGATTAAAATCCTCCATCCATACCCAAACTGTGCTATAATTCCTTAGGCATTTCGGTTCGATCTCATACCAAGCCCTACTTTGACATTTCATACATTACACCATATGACATTGGATGCATTTATCTTCAAGTATAATCACCACATAGGTTCAAGACTTACCAAGCTCAATCCCAAATATAAATAAAATGTCTATTCCTCATGAGCTCAAGGTGTTTACTCGTACCGTTGTCCATGATTGACTCGATAAGGCCGCACACTTAGAGCATGTATATTTATTAGAGAATGTATAATAAGCCCGCACACTTAGTGCTTAATAGTCGAACTCGCACACTTAGTGCTATATAATCAACCTCGCACACTTAGTGCTATACAATTTGAACCCGCACACTTAGTGCCAATCTCATGATCATAAATGTTTACACACGCACACTTAGTGCCGAAACCAACAACTCAATACATCTCACCTCTTTTCTTTTTCATTCAATACTTTCATCACCCCATGCATACATGTATATATATATATTTATCATTCCATTCAGCATCATTACATAGACGTTATGACCATTTAAATTAATACAAAATATATGCTTAATGACTTACCTTGTGTTGGGTAAGACGGTTCCAACTCGGCTACTCGATGATCTTTTCTTTGCCTTTGCTTGATTCTCCTCCTTTAACTCCTTGAGCTTAATCAATAAATCAACTAGTTTAACCATCTTGCTAAACATTCATAATTCAATTACAAATGCATATGTATGTTTGTATATTCGGCAACCATCCTCACTAATTACCCATTTAGTCGATTATACACATAATTAAAGGTAACATCACGAATGGGCATACTTATGTATATATATATGTATATATACTTCGGAATGGGCATCACAATTAGATTTAACACCACCTTCATACTCAATTAGATGGCCGAATGTATGTATATATGTACAATGTCAACTATAACATCATTTAAACACCTAATTTCATCTCATGAACACTTGATCGAATTTTCCTAATCTAGCATATTTTCACATCTATTTGTAACATCATGTAAATCCACATATAACTACATTTCTTAAGTTCCACATCTTAATGCCCATTATAGCCACTCCCATAGTCTAAATCTAACAATCGGCAACACCCACCTTTCCACTATGTTAGCCGAATACTCATTCTCTTCTTAGTCCTAAATTCGGCACCTCCAACAAAATAGCTTAACAATTTCAACTTTCATGCTAACATAACAAGCAACTTAACACATCCATATAACTAGCATGCTAATAGCATCAAGGTATCAACTAAAATTTTTTTAAGCTCCTTAGCCGAATCCTAACTCTCCAACAACCCCAAATCCAACCATGGGATAGATAGAATTTAGACTCATCACCCAAAGGTTGTGTAAACTTCCAAAAATATCATTGAACATACCTTGATCTAAAGGACCACCTTGGCCGAATCTTGCTTCCTCTTCTTCCTCTAGTTACGACAATTGCAAAAGAAAGAAAACATGAACACTCCTTCTTCCCTCCTTATTAAGCATTCAAACTCCCTCATTTTCATGCCACAACATCAAACACTCCTCCTAGATACAAGCAATGGCCGAACTTCTTCAAAATTTTTCTCCCTTTCTTTTTCTTGGTTTTTCGGCTAGGAGATTGCAAGTATGAACACCCCTTTTTTTGTTCACTTTCCTATTATTATTCCCATCATTTGTTAACCAAAAAAAACATATTAAATTAGAATGAGTGGAGCATCATCACTCCTTGGCCGGCCACCATGTATTTTATGGGTAATTTGACATGCAAAGCCATGCTTCCTCTCCCAATTATTAATTACTCCTTATAATTCATCTATCATCTTTTCTAACTTCGTCAACTAGGTCCTTTTCGAATTAATTCACATTCCTAAAGCTAATATGAAGCATTTAATTTCTCATATATTCACTGTCACACAAAAATTTATGTAATTAAAACACAAAAATAAATTTTTGGCTCGGTAATGTGGTCTCGAAACCACATTCCGACCAGGGTCAAATTTGGGTTGTCACAACTCTCCCCCACATAAGAAATTTTCGTCCCCGAAAATCTTACCGGTAAATAATTTTTGATATCGATCCTTCATAGAGTCCTCAAGTTCCCAAGTGGCTTCTTCAATTCCGTGTTTATGCCACAGTACCTTCACTAATGAGATTTTCCTGTTTCGTAGTTCTTTTACTTCACGTGCTAAAATACGAACTGGTTCTTCTTCGTAACTCAAATTAGATTGAATCTCGATCTCCGATGGAGGAATTACGTGCGATGGATCGGACCTATATCGTCGAAGCATCGAGACATGAAAAACATTGTGAATCTTTTCGAGCTCAGGGGGCAAAATTAATCGGTATGCAACTGGTCCAACTCGTTCGGATACTTCGTACGGACCGATGAACCTCAGACTCAATTTGCCCTTACTACCAAATCTAAGCACCTTCTTCCTGGGTGAAACTTTGAGAAATACTTTGTCTCCAACCTCATATTCAATGTCTTTTCTTTTCAAATCCGCATACGACTTTTGACGATCCGAAGCGGTTTTCAAACTTTCGCGAATTACTCGGACTTTCTGCTCGGCATCCTTAATCAAATTAACCGCAAGGATCTTACTTTCACTAAGTTCAGTCCAAAATAATGGGGTACGGCATTTACGACCGTATAAAGCCTCGTAAGGTGCCATCTTAATGCTTGACTGAAAACTATTGTTGTAAGCGAATTCGATCAAAGGCAGATATCTTTCCCATGAACCACAAAACTCTAAAACACAACATTTCAACATATACTCGAGTATTTGAATTATCTGCTCAGATTGGCCATCGGTCTGAGGATGGAATGCGGTGCTAAAGTGCATCTTGGTACCCAATGCTTCTTGTAATTTCTTCCAAAATTGCGAGGTAAATCTTGGGTCTCTATCCGACACGATGGAAATAGGTACCCCATGCAACCGAACTATTTGGGAGACATATAATTCTGCCAATTTATCGAGCAAAAAATCCGTACAGACAGGGATAAAATGAGCAGACTTGGTCAATCTATCAACAATGACCCAGACCGAGTCTTTCTTACTCTGAGTCAAAGGCAACCCAGATACAAAGTCCATTGTCACTCGATCCCATTTCCATTCGGGTATCATGATTGGCTGAAGTAATCCAGATGGCACTTGATGTTCCGCTTTTACTTTTTGACATATCAAACACCTTGAAACAAATTCAGAAATGTCTCGTTTCATACCGGGCCACCAAAATTGGCGTTTCAGGTCATTGTACATTTTAGTACTACCCGGGTGGACTGACATTCGACTACTATGAGCCTCGTTCAAAATCATCGAAATAAGTTCCGAATTTCTTGGAACACATAATCGACCTCTGAACGTCAAGCAATCATTGTCGTCAATCCGGAACTCCGATTCCTTATTCGAAGCACATTCAGCTCGTTTAGTGACCAATTCAGCATCGACTTTCTGGGATTCAAGTATTTGACGAATCAATAATGGTTTGGCCTCTAATTCAGCTACTAGCACCCCATCGGGTGAGACGGATAAGTGAGCATTCACCGCTCTCAAAGCAAACAGTGCTTTCCGACTTAAAGCATCGGCAACCACGTTAGCCTTTCCCGGGTGATAATCAATAACAAGTTCGTAGTCCTTCAACAACTCAAGCCAACGTCTTTGTCGTAGATTTAGATCTCTTTGAGTCATCAGATATTTTAGACTCTTGTGGTCCGAATAAATATGACACCTTTCTCCAAACAAGTAATGTCGCCATATTTTCAAGGCGAACACTATGGCTGCTAATTCAAGATCGTGGGTCAGATAGTTTCTCTCATGCGGCTTTAATTGTCTCGACGCGTAAGCCACAACTCGACCTTCTTGCATCAACACACAACCTAGCCCAAGTAGGGATGCATCACTATAAATGACAAACTCTTTGTCGGACTCCAGTTGTACTAGCACTGGAGCTTCGGTTAAACAGGTCTTTAGTCGATCGAAACTCTTCCGATAGTTTTCTGTCCATTCAAACTCAACATCTTTTTGGAGTAGTCTCGTCAACGGTGCAGCTATCATCGAGAAACCCCTTACAAACCGTCGGTAGTATCCGGCAAGTCCCAAAAAGCTCCTAACTTCAATAATATTCCTCGGAGGTTTCCAATCGAGTATGGCCGAAATTTTGTTCGGATCCACTCTAACACCCGATGCGGACACCACGTGCCCCAAAAAGCTAACCTCTCTCAACCAAAATTCACATTTACTGAATTTTGCGTATAACTGCTTGTCTCGCAAAATCTGTAATACTAACCTCAAATGCTCGGCATGTTCGGCTTCACCTTGTGAATAAACTAAAATATCATCAATAAACACAACCACAAATCGATCCAAGTATGGCCTGAATACTCGATTCATTAAATCCATAAATACCGCAGGGGCATTAGTGAGCCCAAACCGCATCACTAAGAATTCGTAGTGACCGTACCTCGTTCTAAAAGCGGTTTTGGGTATGTCCGAGTCTCGAACCCTCAACTGATAATAACCAGATCTCAGATCTATCTTGGAAAATACTGAGGCTCCCTTTAATTGATCAAACAAATCATCAATACGTGGCAACGGGTATTTATTCTTTATGGTCACTTTATTCAACTGACGATAATCGATGCACAATCTCATGGTTCCATCCTTCTTTTTCACAAACAATACGGGTGCGCCCCATGGAGAAAAACTCGGTCGAGTGAAACCTCTATCCATCAATTCTTGCAATTGAACTTTCAATTCCTTTAATTCTGTTAATGCCATACGATACGGGGCTATTGAGATTGGCGTGGTACCAGGTACAATCTCGATGCCGAATTCCACCTCTCGAACCGGTGGCAACCCCGGTAACTCCTCAGGAAAAACATCTGAATACTCACAAACCACTGGTACTGATTCAAGTTTCCTTTCCGTCTCTTTGCTATCAAATACATACGCAAGGTATGTTTCACAACCCTTTCTCACATATCTCTGAGCGGTCATTGAAGATATTATCACTGGCACCCCCTTCAAATCGGTAGACTCAACTCGGACTACCTCATCATTTGCACTCCTCAAATCGATGGTTTTTCTTTTGCAGTTCACCACTGCATCATGTACGGTCAACCAATCCATACCAAGAATAACATCAAATTCGTCAAACGGCAAAAGCATCAAATCGGCCGGAAAACAGGATTCTCGGATTATTAGAGGGCATCTCTTACACACTTTATCAACAAGTACGTATTGACCCAAAGGGTTTGACACTCGAATTACGAACTCAGTAGACTCAACAGGTAGAGTCTTACTAGATGCTAAGGTTTCACATACATATGAATGAGTAGAGCCAGGGTCAATCAATGCAATCACATTAGTATCAAAGAGAGTGAAGGTACCAGTGATGACGTCAGGGGAGGATGCCTCCTCTCGTGCGCGAATGGCATATGCTCTAGCAGGAGTACGGTTCTCGGCTCGAGCAGCCGTATCAGAGGCCCCTCTCTGACTACCACCCCTACCTCCTAAAATTCTCGGTGGTCTACCTCTAGTTGTCACTCCACTAGGTCTTGCACCTTGAATCTTATTCTTCTCATCAAGCTCCGTGCAATCTCTAATGAAGTGGTCCTTCGAACCGCATCCGTAATAGGCCCTGTTAGTAGACTTACCCCAACATTCACCTAGGTGTCGTCTTCCGCATTGGGGACATTCAGGTTTCTCTTGACGATTATTGCCCACACTAGCTACCGAAGTAGCTCGGGGGTCCGTCGATGGTCGTGCTCTGATGGAAATTCCCGCAGTCGTCCTCGACTTATTAGTGTCCTCCCTGAACTTCTTTACAGCTGAGAACGGAGCTTTACCCGTCGATCTTTTACGATAGTCTCTAGCTTCAAATTCAGCCTTCTTCTTCTCCTTTCCAAGTTCTTCCGCCTTGCAGGCTCGTTCGACTAGTGTTACGAATTCTTTTATCTCCAAAATACCCACTAGTAGCTTTAAATCTTCATTCAATCCTTCTTCGAATCTTTTGCACATAGCAACCTCATCAGCTACACACTCCCGGGCATACCTACTGAGTCTTACGAATTCATGTTCGTATTCAGATACTGTCATACGGCCTTGCTTGAGTTCCAAGAATTCCTTACGCTTTTGATCAATGAACCGTTGACTAATATATTTCTTTCGAAATTCCGTTTGAAAGAAGTCCCAAGTAACTCGTTCGTTTGGGACTATGGAAATCAGGGTCCTCCACCAATAGTAGGCTGAGTCCCGCAACAAGGATATAGCACACTTTAGACATTCATCGGGCGTGCATGACAGTTCATCAAACACCCGAATGGTGTTATCAAGCCAGAACTCGGCCCTTTCAGCATCATCAGTAACTATGGCCCTGAACTCCTCAGCCCCGCGCTTCCTAATCAAGTCTACAGGTGGCTTACTCAGCCTCACAGGATCAGTAACTGATGGCATCACGGGCTCTTGGGGTGGATTATTCAAATTCGAGAATTGTTGGATAGCCGGATTGGTTCGGGCATATTGCGCGACCTACTCATTCATCATGGTAAAGAAGGCTTGTTTAGCCCCATCACCTTGATTATTCGCAGATGACTGAGGTTCAACAGGCGGCGTCCCTTGTGCAGGAGCAGCCGCTACACTTTCAACGTCATCCGCCAAGGTTCTCTCTACACCGGGATCCATTTACTAATCAAAACAAAAATTTTAACCGTCAGAAGTCATCACACATTTAAACATTAACATTAAGGCATGTATAGCTAGACTCATACGTGCTATGGTAGTCCTAGAACCGACTAAACCATAGCTCTGATACCAATTAAATTGTAACACCCCGAACCCGAGACCGTCGCCGGAGTCGAACACGAGGTGTTAACAGACTTCAAACCACTTATTAAAAATTCCCCAGACAAGCTGCCAATCTGCGTACTAGTCACTTTAAAAATCATATCTTGAGTTCTGAAACTCGAAATCCAGTTCCTTAAATTTTCCCCGGAACTAGACTCATATATCTATATGGTAGAATTTTTGTAGAATTTTTGGTTGGGCCAATTGGTACAGTTTATTAGTTAAAGTCGTCCCTGTTCCTGGGTTCGACTACTCTGACCCTTGTGCATTACGACTTAGATATCTCCCTTTACAGAGCTCCAATACTTATGCCATTGGTTTCTAATGAAACTAGACTCAAAAGGGAATCTATTCATATAAATCATGACTTCTAATTGTCTCTGATTAATTTAGGGTGAATTTCTAAAGTCGGGACAGGGGATCCAGAAATCGCTCTGGCCCTGTTTCACAAGAGTTTAATTATCTCCTAACATACAGCTCATATGGTCGTTTCGTTTCTTCTATATGAAAATAGACTCATCGAGCTTCGATTACATAATTTATTCATTAATTAATTCCATTCCTACTATTTTTAGTGATTTTTCAATCTCACGTCACTGCTGCTGCCAGCATCTGTTACTAAAGCAACTATGCCTATTTCGTGATTTCTACTTGATCTAACTAGTAATTCATCATACATATCACAAATTATGATCATGACTAGCCATGCCAAAGGCTAATCATTGTCAAACATCTCCCTACTACACTATTGCCATATCATGAATTTTAACACCAAAAATAATCAACCATGACATATGGCATAAAAATCGAATTACCAAGACTTACGACCTAACATTATAGAACCAAATCCAACCGAACATTTATGCCATTTTCGCATGGCTAAAAGTTTACATACCAAATTTCAACAAAACATATTAGCCTATACATGCCGAAATGTTCTCCTAGACCGACTAAAAAGAAGATACCAAAAGTTGCTAGCCGGTGTGATGACTTCGATGACAGTCCCGAGCACGCAAAAAGACGAGTCCAAGAAACCTAAAGTAGGTGACAAGCAAACACCGAGTGAGTATATAACTCAGTAAGTCATAAGCATTACATTGCCGTTCAGTAATAATATATCATAAGAGAAAATAAATAATGCGGGATTAAAATCCTCCATCCATACCCAAACTGTGCTATAATTCCTTAGGCATTTCGGTTTGATCTCATACCAAGCCCTACTTTGACATTTCATACATTACACCATATGACATTGGATGCATTTATCTTCAAGTATAATCACCACATAGGTTCAAGACTTACCAAGCTCAATCCCAAATATAAATAAAATGTCTATTCCTCATGAGCTCAAGGTGTTTACTCGTACCGTTGTCCATGATTGACTCGATAAGGCCGCACACTTAGAGCATGTATATTTATTAGAGAATGTATAATAAGCCCGCACACTTAGTGCTTAATAGTCGAACTCACACACTTAGTGCTATATAATCAACCTCGCACACTTAGTGCTATACAATTTGAACCCGCACACTTAGTGCCAATCTCATGATCATAAATGTTTACACCCGCACACTTAGTGCCGAAACCAACAACTCAATACATCTCACCTCTTTTCTTTTCATTCAATACTTTCATCACCCCATGCATACATGTATATCTATATGTATTTATCATTCCATTCAGCATCATTACATAGACGTTATGACCATTTAAATTAATACAAAATATATGCTTAATGACTTACCTTGTGTTGGGTAAGACGGTTCCAACTCGGCTACTCGATGATCTTTTCTTTGCCTTTGCTTGATTCTCCTCCTTTAACTCCTTGAGCTTAATCAATAAATCAACTAGTTTAACCATCTTGCTAAACATTCATAATTCAATTACACATGCATATGTATGTTTGTATATTCGGCAACCATCCTCACTAATTACCCATTTAGTCGATTATACACATAATTAAAGGTAACATCACGAATGGGCATACTTATGTATATATATATGTATATATACTTCGGAATGGGCATCACAATTAGATTTAACACCACCTTCATTCTCAATTAGATGGCCGAATGTATGTATATATGTACAATGTCAACTATAACATCATTTAAACACCTAATTTCATCTCATGAACACTTGATCGAATTTTCCTAATCTAGCATATTTTCACATCTATTTGTAACATCATGTAAATCCACATATAACTACATTTCTTAAGTTCCACATCTTAATGCCCATTATAGCCACTCCCATAGTCTAAATCTAACAATCGGCAACACCCACCTTTCCACTATGTTAGCCGAATACTCATTCTCTTCTTAGTCCTAAATTCGGCACCTCCAACAAAATAGCTTAACAATTTCAACTTTCATGCTAACATAACAAGCAACTTAACACATCCATATAACTAGCATGCTAATAGCATCAAGGTATCAACTAAAATTTTTTTAAGCTCCTTAGCCGAATCCTAACTCTCCAACAACCCCAAATCCAACCATGGGATAGATAGAATTTAGACTCATCACCCAAAGGTTGTGTAAACTTCCAAAAATATCATTGAACATACCTTGATCTAAAGGACCACCTTGGCCGAATCTTGCTTCCTCTTCTTCCTCTAGTTACGACAATTGCAAAAGAAAGAAAACATGAACACTCCTTCTTCCCTCCTTATTAAGCATTCAAACTCCCTCATTTTCATGCCACAACATCAAACACTCCTCCTAGATACAAGCAATGGCCGAACTTCTTCAAAATTTTTCTCCCTTTCTTTTTCTTGGTTTTTCGGCTAGGAGATGGCAAGTATGAACACCCCTTTTTTTCTGTTCACTTTCCTATTATTATTCCCATCATTTGTTAACCAAAAAAAAATATTAAATTAGAATGAGTGGAGCATCATCACTCCTTGGCCGGCCACCATGTATTTTATGGGTAATTTGACATGCAAAGCCATGCTTCCTCTCCTTATTATTAATTACTCCTTATAATTCATCTATCATCTTTTCTAACTTCGTCAACTAGGTCCTTTTCGAATTAATTCACATTCCTAAAGCTAATATTAAGCATTTAATTTCTCATATATTCACTGTCACACAAAAATTTATGTAATTAAAACACAAAAATAAATTTTTGGCTCGGTAATGTGGTCTCGAAACCACATTCCGACCAGGGTCTAATTTGGGTTGTCACATGTAACCTCCCTAGCAGACTAATATTTTTGTATACTATGAATACCTTCAAATCTAAGGAGCTTGTTTTTCTATTCACCATATCTGGGTTGAGACATAACTTTGGCATCACTTATGAACCGCAAACTTTCCAATTACGATCCCCATATTTTACATCCTAGCAGGATTTCTTATGTTTACTATCCCAATGAATTACCCTATGTTTACTGTCCCGGTGGACGACCTTGTGTTTACTGTCCCAACGGAGTCTATTTGTTTTCATAGCTGAGCTATAGTCTTACACCTTAAACCTCTTGGAGATGTCTCCCCAAAGGACCATACTGCTGTTGCGTGTTGCCCTATAGGGCTTGTTGATCACCATCGCAACATTGCTATATGAAACCTAATAACTGTTGTCATGGTGCCGTCTCGAAGGACCTCTTTCACATTTCACTTTGATGCTCAAACATCGCAATGTCCCCTCCGCAAGGCCTAAAACTTTGCACATCACGATTTTTTTCCCAGCAATCTTTGATGGTGGAATTTTAATGGAATTCCAATTTCCCTATTCATCTCTCCATTCCTTCGTCTCTTTATTTCTAACCTTGATGCTCGAATACCATAGTGTCTCTTCTATAAGGCCTAGAGCTTCTTTAATCATGAGTGCACTCAGCAATTCCGTACGGCGGTATCTAACATAAATTCTCATTTCCTAGATCCTAACTTCATCTAAATCCTTTGAAAATTCCCATCAGTATTCACAACACATACAAATAGACATTACATGCAATTCATAATCATTTGAACATGTCATATGCTACTTTATAAGCATAAGGCTACAACTATCTCTTTCATAACGACATGCTGTAGGATACCTATAAACCTACTCAACCTTATGTAACAAGCATTTTTTGATAAAAGAGTTTATGCATAATAATGAAACTCCTTCTAGATTTAACATACACTATTGCCAAACAAACAACATCTCAGAGTAAACGTGTAGAAACTCACATTGTTTCCTTATGCTTGTTAACTTAGTTTATCTGAAAGTCAGAGCCTCCTTGGTATTGGAAGCTAAACATGACAACCATTTATCAATCAAACTATAGGTGTTCGACCTTTAGAACTCATAATTCATCATTATATAGAAGCCTTTAAATGCTCTCACTCTACTTATTTCTTCAATCCACAAGTACAGAAAGGTAAATAAGCTTACCAATTCTTCGATTTCTTTACTACCAGACTTCAATTCTTGTGATTGTAGCAACATACAAAGTTTCCTTTAGCTGCATCCCCTTCTTCAGAACGACTGAAAAAGACTATGCTATGGAGAGGGAAAAGATTTTTAAATGTCTTGAAATTATTCCATTGATGTGAAAGTATATACAATCGTTGACAAGTAACAAAGTAGTGACTAAGAGTATCATCTCGGCTATTTATGTGAATCAAGTATTGTGAAATTAATTACTAAGAAAATTGGTAGGTGTTGAAAAATAAATTAAATGATGGGTTTTAATTAAACTAAACTAACCTAAGTAAGCTTAAAATTAAATTAAATAAAGGAAGAATTGAGTATGCAAGTTTTTAAGAAAAATCACAATACCATGCATGTGTTAGAATAATTCTCTTTACTAACTTAGAAATATTTTAATATTGTTAATGATGTTACAAAAAATTCCATGGCAACTCGGTTAGTTATTAATCCTATTTTAATTATGAGTACTTTGGCTTTTCTCGAAGCTCGAAGTTTAATCTCTTGTCCACATATGTCTATGTTTGTTACGACTTCAAGGTTACCTTTTCAGGCATCATTTAAAGATTCAACTTAATAAATTAGTAAGTATAGCATATGTCTATGTCAACAACTTAGAAAATTAATAAGCAGAAAAAAACATATTTGTGCGAGGTAAAAGTAACATTTCTATACTGAAGTAGTTTAATCACATGAATCCTAGGATTATGCTAGGTAATAAGGTTCTCTCAAATTATTACGAACTTTAATATAATTCTCTCGAATATAGATTAAACATGCACTATTTAGATAGTGTGTCAATTAATGACAATCCGGTTAGGGTTTAATAATTAATTCAATTGTATTCCCCACATTTATAATGCATGAATAACATAGTAATAATTTTATCTGAATGCATAAAAAATCAAGACACATAACATCACTTACAACATAAAAAATCTAAGTTATGGAAATTAAATTATTCTAACATCGAAGGAATTAAGCAACCATAATTAAATTAAAAAAATTAACTTTAGTTGCAAACATGTTTCTTAAATTCAACAACAAGAAATTAAAAGAGCAAAGGGAAAAAAATGCAAAGCCATTTTTGGTGGTTCTCCGTGGCACAACATCATTTCTCCTCCTTTGTACTTCACTCCTTGCCATAGGAATCAAGCCAAAATGCTCCTCCAATGGCTGAATGTGTTGCTCTCAAATCCTTACACAATTCACTTGAAAAAATAGGAAAAGGAGAAAGGAAAGAAAAAAGAGAAAAGAGAGAAAGATGAATGAATGAGGTAAAAAACTTGTCTCGAAATGTTTTGATTGATGTGCAAGCACATACTATTGTTCACAAGTAATAAAGCGATAAGTATATCGAGTATCGTCTCTATAGGGACTTTCTATGTGAATCAAGTATTTCAAAATTAATTACTATCAAATTGGTCTATGATGAAAATAAATTTAAGTGATAGATTTTATTAAATTAAACTAACCTAAAGATGCTTAAAATTAAATTAAATAAATGAAGGAAATAGTATGCAAGTCTTTTAGAGACATCTCAATAGCATTCATGTGTCAGAATAATTCTCCTTCCTAACTTAGAAATATTTAAATACTAATAATGATGTTACGGAAATTTCCATGGCAACTCTGTATTTATTAATCATATTTTAATTATGAGTACTTTAGCTTCTCTCGAAGTCTGAAGTTTAACCTCTTGTTTGCATATGTCTATGTTTATTACGACTTCAAGGTTACCGTTTCAGACATCGTTTAAAGATTCAACTTAATAAATTATTAAGTATAGCATATGTCTATGACAACAACTTAATAAATTAATAAGCAGAAAAAATAGATTTATGCGAGGAAACAATAATATTTATATACTAAATCAGTTTAATCACATGAATCCTAGAATTATGCAAGGTAATAAGGTTCTCTCAAATTATTACAAAATTTAATTTAATTCTCTCAAATATAGATGAAACATGCACCATTCAGATAGTGTGTTAATTAATTACAGTCTGGTTAGGATTTAATAATTAATTCAGTTACATTCCGCACATTTATAATGCATGAATAACATAGTCATAATTTTATCTGAATGCATAAAAAGTTGAGGCACATAACATCACTAACAACATAAATAATCTAAGTTATGGAAATTAAATTATTCTAACATCGAAGGAATTAAGCAACCATAATTAAATTAAAAACATAAAATTTAGTTGCAAACACGTTTCTTAAATTGAATAACAAGAAACTAAAAGAGTACAGGGAAAGAAATGCAAAGCCGTTTCTCGTGGTTCTCCATGGCACAACTTCCTTACTCCTCCTTTGTGCTTCACTCCTTGCCATAGCAATCAAGCCAAAATGCTCTTCCAATGTCCGAATCAGCTGCTTTCAAATCCTTGCAGAACTCACTTGAAAAATGAGAAAATGGGAAATGAAAGCAAATAGAGATAAAAAAGAGAGAGATGAATGAATGAGGGAGTGAGGGGTAGTATTTGCTAAAAATAGCAATCCAATCCCCTTTCCTATGGCCGACCACCTTGAGAAAAGGAAAAGGAAGGATAACTTTGTTAAAAATAGCTAGCCCAAGGTATTTTTCATGAGAGGAGTTGAATGGTCACTTAGCAAAGTTGTTGGGGCTATTTTGTAATTTTTTTAACAAGTCTAAGGACCTAAATTAAATATGAAATGGACGGTTGGACTACTTGTAGTTGAATTTGGGCTCTTTCCTCTATAAATGGACGATTTGTCTTCAAAATTAAGCAACAAGCTTGACTAATTCACTGATTCAATTTCCAAGATGGGTCAAGTCTTTCCATTATCCATAATTCTAATTAATTTTGGACGTCCATAGTTGATTAATTATCAGTCCTCCTTTGCGTGGCTTTTGTTACAGAAGACTGCTAAAGCATCGAGTATTGAGCATGTAAGCTTTGAGACTAATTTTCCTCATATAGCACAAAATTGTGTCAAATAGGTAAAATTATGTCAATTTAGCATGTAAATTAAAAAAAATGTAAATTTATCTTTAATTTGTTTCCATTTAAGTAATTTTTCAATAAAATTACAAAATTCATTATAAAGTATTCAGAACTTACACGAATTGCTAGTCAGAAGGTGATAAAAAATCTATATAATTTAGAGTTATTACCCCCCAAACTTAATTCATTGCTCGTCTCGAGTAATTCTAACTTAAATTAAATCTCGAAGAACCATTTTTGCAAAAAAAAAATCCCTTCAAATGAAATCAAATCTTTCCCATAGTCATGTGTTCAACAAAATTATGCTTAGAAATAGAAGATTTGAAAACATACAACTTTAGTACATATATCACTCAGTTATTCCAAATGTTAATATGCTAATAGAAATATGTACTAAATACATTCCCTTAACAAATGTGTGATAAGAACTTTCCAATTAAATTTTTTTCCTTCGATTAAACTAAGCAACAATTCCTAAATTTAATTTGTGCCTTCATATATTGAGCTCAGTACTTCCTCTCCATTAATGTAGTCAGCATAGTAATCTAAATCAATGTCTTTCATAACATTGTAATAAGATTAGGGTTAAGGTATGGAAATGAGATGGATAATTTTTAGGCTAATATCTTAGACTCTGCTTATCTCAGACCTTCAAAGTACAACTATCCTTAAGAACACCAATCTTGTTGTGTTTAAGTACTCATGCTCATCTGTACATCTTTTTCAACAACTATTTTCTAAGCATCACTGTTGCTTTATTTAAGCATATGATTCAACATTTTGAGCATTCCAGTATTCTCTCTAACTCTCCCAAAGTTATTCACAAAAATAATCTAGATGCATTGAGTCAAAGATTTAGTACAAGTAGAGAAAAATATGAAAGGAAGGATAACTTATTAATATAGGGCTTTAGAAGAAAATGAGCCCATATAGCTCAAAATAAGATTTCAAGGGATAATTATTACTAAGGTTGAGTTGAAAGGCTCAAACAGTCCAAACAAAAATTTTCCTAAATCATTTTCAAATTACCATGCCTACTAGAATTTTGCCTCAAGGAAGTTTCTAAGTCAATTCTAAAGACTTAAATCTTCATGCATACTTAATTTTTCTACGAAATTAAAATTTCACGGGTTAACTTATACAAAATTACTAAGTTAAGAATTTTTGACATAATTCAGCTAACATAAAAATAATTGAAATAAAAGAATTTTATACATACTAAAGATAACATAGTTAAGCAAAAAATTAAATTTTTAAGAAATATTCTACTTAAGCACAACTTGATGGAAAGAATTCACTTTTCGTCAAAAATCCAAAAGATTTTAGTTTCCGGTCCCCCCACTTAAAGAGAAATAATGTCCTTTTGTTGAAAACATAAATTAGAAGGGACAAAAATAAAGAAGTGAATAGATACTGTGCACTAGGTAGTATTCCAAGAAAGGGAGGTGAGTCAAATTTGACTGCTTAAGTACCAAGCCTTTCCTTTACAAATTCAATCCTAGACATGCACATAATCATTACCACACTTCTTATTTTCATGGATTAAAAAATTGATTTGCAACTTAAATTCTTATTATACAGAAAAAAGAAATTAAAAAGAAATAAATAATTAAACCTAACATGTCCTAAAAAGAAAAGAAAATAGGAAACCCCATTTTACTTATTTGGTAGAATTCTCATTTCTGAAATTGTTTCCACTTTCCCACAACCCTTTGTGCACTTACTTTTCTTTTCGGAGGGATGAATTCGTCTCGCTTGATATCCGAATTTGCATTTATGGAACAAAGACAAAATCTAGAAATTCATACACAAAATCAAATGGGTTACGTGTGAGTTTTCTAAATGCACCATTTATTGAATCGTCTCGAATTTTAGTGTAACACCCCAAACCCGGCCCAGACGTTATGGCCGAACCTAACGTGCCACCTTGAAGTTAAAAATCCATGTTTCATTTTAGTGCTTTAAAAACCGACTTTTGTTAAGCTAACAAAGTGAATGGAAGCTGGGCACCAGGTAGGAATCCGTAACAGAGGAGGTGAGCAATGAAGGCTGCTTAAGTACCAAGCTCTTCGAATGGATCCAATCCTAGACATGCCCACAACCATTGCCACACTTGGTTAAATCGAGTTGTAATTTATTTAAGTTGAAACCACTGATAAATCGGATAATCGTGGCGTGGTGTTATTTTGAAAACAATTATCATTTTGAAAACACATCCTAAGTCTAGCCCATTTATTAACAAACAGATTAAAGTTATTAAAAATAAAATAATCCCAGAAAAGAAAGAAAATCAAGTCAAAATGGCCTTATTACAACCCAAAAATAAATAATAAATAAAGAAAACTTAATGAAAACCAAACACTTATTCAAAAGCCCAAAGGCGATCACCGTGGCCACTCTGAATCCCCTCCGGCTCCAAGTCCCCAAATCAAGGCTCACCTACAAGGTTAAGGAAAGGGGGTGAGTTTGGAAACTCAGTGTGCAACAAGCCCCTTTCAGAGCCCAAAACAATATCAGCCTGCTGGGCCTAAGCCCAAATCCAATCTCAACATATACTGGGCCGAAGCCTTTTCATATTTCATATTTCATAACACTGGGTTGAAGCCTTTACTGTAATCGGTATGGCCCGTAGGCCCATTTCATTATCACGAGTAATGTCAATGAAAGAATGAATGCAAGCCCAATTGGGGAGACTACTCGACCCACCATCCGCTATTCTCCACTCGTACCAACCAACACACCATGTGGGGAATAACTCAACCCACCCAACCAACACACCACTGGCAGCATAGTTGCTTTATCATACATCTGAAGGCCTAGCCTCTTTTAATAACTGGGGCAAAGCCCTTTTCGGTAAAATGGGGCATAAGCCCTTTTCAATAAACTGAGGCATAAACCCTTTTCAATAAACTGGGGCATAAGCCCTTTTCAATAAACTGGGGCATAGCCCTTTTGCACTTCCTCCATCCATATAAAAACCCAACCCAATGCATTTATGATTACATCATGTGCATTCCATACATATCATGTGCATATTATACATGTCATGTGCATATCATATCAATCATGTATATCATATCCCACGTATCAAATTTATAATTAAACCCTAGGGGTATAATGGTCATTTTTACCTAGAGGCAAAATAGTCATTTTCATATTATAAAGGTAATTTCATAAATTTACCAAATATTAGGGGTTTCCATGTTCATTATTAGTTACTAACCATTCTTATATTTTAAACAGCGATTCTGGCCCATTTTTAGCGAAACCGAGTTATTGGGCCAAAAACCCCTAATGGGCCCTACTTAGTCGATTTTGTCATCTAGGCCCATTTAGCCTAAATTCCATAATGTTGTTACCCGTCTTAATGCTCAATTTAACATGTTTTAATTTTCTACCAATTTTACCCAAATGGGCCTGAAAGCCCATTGGGCCCAATTCCAGCCCCTCAAGGCCCAACTTACCGTGAATGCCAAAATCATGCCCTTACCTTTTCCGAATTTCTCGATCATCAACCCGGCTAATCTAACTAACCATTGAGCGTGCGCTTGCTCACAAGTCCTCGAAATGCCAGAATTTTGGCATTTCAGCTTTTCGGCATTTATCATTTTAAGCTATGAAAAAGGGTTCGTTACACACCTGTTTTGCGATATTCCTCGACGAGATCTCCTACACGATTTCTCCTATAATCAACCGTCAATAATTGAACCAAATCGAGAACCATCTAATATCAACACTTACACATTCGGCCACCCTCCATAATAGCCTTAAGAACCTTACCTTTGCCGAAATTGATGACTAGCTCTAGCCACTCCGATGATCCAAACTAATCCAAGTCGACCCTATCCAAACTAATCCAAGTCGACCCTATCCAAACTAATCCAAGTCGATCGTATCCAAACTAATCCAAGTCGACCCTACGTCTTGCTGCTCCTCCATTAAACAAACCATAAAAAAATTAAAAGAAAAACCCAATAGAGCCTATACCCACATTCGGCCATCCCCTAAACTATAGAGGTTTCGGCTTTTGTCAACAATTACTATAGGAATCGTTTAGAGTTCGAGCACTTACCACAGTCTCTCTTCTTGAATCCATTTATGCCTAGAAGATAAGGGAATTGGCCACTAAAAAGTGAAAAGAAAAAGAAGTTTGCTGGTCAACAAGAAATCGTGACCACCTAGCTTCACAGATTTCGGCTTTTGTGGTATTTCAGTAGTAGTGGTGGTAAGAAAAAAAAATAGGTGAATGAAGGAGAGTAGTGGGCTGGTCTTGGAAAAGAAAAAAGAAAAGATGAATGGGAGGGAGGTAGATTCGGCTGGAAAAGAAAATAGAGAAAAAAGACTACACCAAAAGGAGAAAACGGCACAACTTAATTCCTATTACCGAAAATCCCTAACTAAAACCCCTCTGCCGAAATCCCCTCTCTAATCCCCTCAATTCAGCTAAGCTCTATCCTCCTCTCAAATCCCTAAAATCTCTCCCCTTATCCCTCCTTAATTCATGCATTTGATTGATTCAAACTCTCTCCCATGGAGTTCCATCCAGCTTTAAACTCTAACATGCACAAGCATAAAAATAACATTATTTTCTTTGCCATCACAGGGAATGGAACCTAGGTCTTCCCTCAACACTTACACGCCACCTTTATAGCTCCCTAGTGGCGTCACTTAGCCACTTTACCAGAGGATCTTTTGTGTTACATTTCACCCACAAATTTTAATAAGACCACCTATCCAAAGCCCCTAACCTCTTAAGTCCAAAATTCAAAAATTCAACCGGGTTTTGGCCAGCACATGGGCCTTCCATAAGCCCATTTACCTACTCAAATTATGAATTCCACAACCAAATACCAAATTTTAAAAAAACTTTACCAAAATATCGAGAATCGCAAAAAAACCCAAAAATCAGGATGTTACATTTAGTGTAACACCTTTAACCCATATCCGTCGTCAGACTAGGGTTTCAGAGCATTACCAAAACTTTTAAAAAAATTTACAGATAAATCATGCAAGTTACTATTCAAATTTTGAAATCATTCGTAACGTCCCTTAAATGCACCCTCGAGGTCCAATACGAGCATTAGAATCGAGTCAGCACTGAATCAAAACCTCTAAGAATTTTTTACGAAATTTCAAAAATTTTCCAAGATGCAGGGCTTACACACCCGTGTGGTCCAAGGGACACTCCCGTGTGACCCTAGGACATGCCCGTGCTGGAGGTCATGTTCGACCCTGTGTAACTCTCTAAATTGCGCACACAGCCATGCCAAACACCCGTGTGCTAGGCCGTGTGGTTAATTAATTCAATTCAAAATTAGGTGCAGGGGACAATAGAGACAAACGCTCGTGTCTCTGCCCGTGTGCTCAATTCTGAGCATTTTGTTTCTCGAATTTAAGGTGCAGAGGACACACAGCCTAACTACACACCCATGTATTCTGCCGTGTGTCACACACAGTCTAGACACACGCCCATGTGGACAAAATAAAACTATTCCTAGCTTTATTTCTCACCCAAAATCACACCTATAACCTGCACTTGAATCACACATCCAAATACCAACCATTTCAAGCATTCAAATCAAGTAAATTCCATCATTTATCATTTCATGCATACATGTCTATAATCTTACCTTAGTTAAGTTCTTAAGTAAGACATAATTTGATCAACTACTGAACATATATGTAGCTACCATAGTTTGACATTACAAGTATATTAAAACAAACCAATACTAGCTATTCCAATGGCTAGATTACAAACATCATTTACATTTACATGCCAATATGACCAATACATCCTATACATGCCATTACAACCATAATTGATTTACCATATTGTACCAACATGGGCCGATGGATTGTGACCCTAGTCGGGAAGTGGTTTCGGGACCACAAAATCGAGTCATAAAAATAATTAACCGTCATATTTGATGCTTATTATATGTATATATGCATGTGTGAAAATTTCATATTTGAATTTTGTTAATTGTAAGTGAATTTTAGTAAATAGGACTTATGTGAGAAAATTTAGAAATGTGCTAGGCAAATGTAAAGTGGCCTATTAATGCATGTTATAAAAATGATGGGTTTGCATGTCAAATCACCCAAAATTTAAGCTAGTGGCCGGCCATGCTATGGGTCATAACATATTATAAACATGTTGTGTTAATGTTTTATGTTAGAAATAATAAAATAAGAGGGTTAGTAATAAAATAAGGAGATGAAGGGTGATGAAAACAAAGAAAAGAAAAAAAAAGTGTTCATCCTTTAACATCTTTGGCCGAAAATTCTAAGGAGAAAGGAAGAAGAAAGGAGTTCTCTTGCTTCATGTTCGGCTTGGATGAGGATTAGGAAGAGGTAAGTACCTTGAAATTCTTGGAAAATTATGTATAAAGAAGGTGGTTAGTTCAAGTTCTATTCATTCCATGGATTAAATTTTTATTGATTGGAGGTTTGATATTCGGCCAAGTAGTTTGAAGCTCTTAGTACATATATTTTTTTCTTCCTTCTTGAAGGTTGAAATTGGGTTGTTCTTAAGGGGTGCCGAATGTGGTCATTGAAGGGCATTGAGGAACAATATGTGTGGCTTGGGTTATAACATTCGGCCATGGTAGTAAATGGAAGAGATAAATGGTAGTTAGGTGAAGTAGAGTCTAGCAAATGAGCACATATGTGCATTAGTTACTAAATGGAGAAAAATCGGCTAACAAGTGTGTACTAAGGCCGAATATGATTTTGGATATTATTGGGCAATGTATGTGTTTTAAATTGATGGAATGGAGAGGATGCTTTAATTGTGTTATGAACAATTATATGTTAAATTAAGGTTTGCTAAGCTAGCTATGTTAGTATTTGATTGCTAGTGTATATATGTGTACTAGCCGAGTTTTGAATTTGGATAATGGTTTGAGCACCATGTGTTGTATTGAGATTGTTTGAGTGAATTCATAGATATTTATATGATGAATTCGATTGTAGATATACATGCTTAAATAAGATGCACACATGAATGAATAGATAGATTGGTGTTGCATGTATTCGGTTATAGGCAAGCATAATGATGATTCTATCTTGACTTAGATAATCGGCTAAAGGAGAATATTAGCCAATATGTTGAATTTGATTCATGATTTCATACATATATGACTCTAATGCCTAATATATATGGGCTAAGTACCTTGAATTCCTCTTTGATGTTCAAAATGATTAAATCGATTTATTTGTTAATATTAAGCTCAAGAGCAAAGGGGAACTAAATCCGATAAAGGAAAGGAAAAGGTGATCGAATAGCCGTTGAAATCATTCAACAGCATCCGAGGTAAGTTTTCGAGTAATGGAACTTAGATTATGATTCGATTAGATCATGTTATAAGCAAATCAAAATCATGCCCTTTATATGTAGCTATTGAGCCGAAAATGATAATGCTTGATAAGTGACTTGTGTTTGAATTCTAGTTATGAAAATGAAATATAGATGTGTCATGATTTATTGATATGTGCATGAATATTCGGATGATAACCGGGCTAAGTCCCGGAGGCATTTGTGCGAGTTACTATATCCGGGCTAAGTCCCGAAGGCATTTGTGTGAGTTACTATATCCGGGCTAAGTCCCGAAGGCATTTGTGCGAGTTACTATAACCGGGCTAAGTCCCGAAGGCATTTGAGTGAGTAGCTATATCCGGCTAAATCCCGAAGGTACTTGGTTTGGGAATGAGCAATCTTGCTGTAATAATTTCAATTAATACGCTCGTAAAACCCCAACGGTGAGGTATGTTTTGTATATGCATTAGAATAATTGATTCCTTTTAAATTGTATTCGCTCAATCGATTAACAAGCTTCCGGCCTTTAGTCAAGTTGATTCCTTATGTATGAATATAAGGGTTGGAAATGTGAAGTAGGTATGATTGTGAGAATATGTGTATATGAAATTATTCGTTTAGTCATATGAATGCTATACTTCAGTTGTGCATGATTTCATTACTCAAAACTTACTAAGCATTAAATGCTTATTCCGTTTCTTTGATTCTTTGTTTTATAGATTTTGGTTCGTCAGCTATCGGATTCGGGAGTGTCAAAGTCGAAGTCATCCACACTATCAAAGCCCTTTTGGTACCCTTTTAGTTGAACTCTGAAAATGGCATGTATAGGACTGCCCTTTTGTTGTTAGTCATGTACCTTTTGGTATTGTATATATTTGGATAGCCATGCGAAAATGGCTTATATATTTTGAGCATAGCATTATAATCATTTTTTATACTGTTCATTGAGTGGTATGGAAATTATTGGTAACGATTAGCCATTGGAATGGTTAATCACGATCATTTTGGTGCTATGTACGACAAATGGCTAGTTGATCCATGGGAAACCATGAAATAGGTAAAGTCTACCTTAAAAACAGATGCTAACAGCAGCAGTGATGTGAATTTGAAAAATCACTAAAAATAGTAGGAATGGAATTAAATAGTGAGTAAATTAGTTAATCGAACCTTGATGAGTCTATCTTCATATGGAAGAAACAAAACGATCATATGAGCAATATTTTAAGAGATGTTTAAGTTTTCGTGAAACAGGGCCAGAGCGATTTCTGGATCCCTTGTTCTGACTTTGGAAATTAACTATAAATTAACCAGAGATAATTATAAGTCATTTCCTATATGTAAAGATTCGTTTTTGAGTCTAGTTTCTTTAGAAACAAACGGAATAAGTATTGAAGCCCTGTACAGGGAGATATCTAAGTCGTAATGCATGAAGGTCAGAGTAGTCAAACCCTGTAACAGGGGAGATTTTAACTAATAAACTGTACTAATTGGCCTGACCAAAAATTCTATAAAAAAAAACTTGTAGATGGATATATGAGTCTAGTTTCAGGGAAAATTTACGGAATCAGTTTTTGAGCTTCGGAACTCGAGATATGATTTTTAAAGTGATTGTGATGCAGTTAGCCAGCTTGTCTGGAAATTTATAAATGAACTGTGTAAGTAAATGAATTTAAGTCCGTTAACACCTCGTGTTCGACTCCGGCGACGGTCTCGGGTACGGGGCGTTACATGGATAGTGTGCGTGATCTCTGCCAAGCTTCCAATTCAACGAGCTTCCGATTTACTATAAAACAGGGAACTAAAACTAAGTAAGCATAAAATGCTTAGCAAGTTCATATAACATGGTACTTAACTTACCATTTATTCTATTTTGAGGTAACTATGTAAGGCACAATCATTCAATTTGACCTCAAGCCCTACACATATCCTCATTGCCCTTGTTAGTCATATATTCCATAATAACATCAAAAACATGTATGGGCTCAATAACGATCAAGTTTCCATGCACATATGCTTTCCACAACATGTCTAATTCACATTACTATATCTCAAGTATATTTTCATATAACACATCTCGAGTTCAGATTATTTCATAACAAAACTTTACATATTTTACTCGAAATAGCAATGTCACACGAGTAGTAGTACACTTAAAGTGTACAAGTCTATAACCGAGGATGAACATATTCATCAAAAGAATCACATGTACAAATATCATCATCTCATGTTTTCATATGTCAATTGTCATGTAGCATCATTTTCATGGATTTTAGACAACTAAGTGTAATAACTTATTTCTTATTCATGTCCTTTCATGTCAAGATTTTTACCCGTTGAATTTGTTCAGAACATCGATGGATACAGATGTAGTACACCCAAGGTGTACAAATCAGAATCCGTCAATTCATGCTCAGCTATACTTATAAGGTACTATTTCAGAGAATACACTCTCGAGCCACGCATATATACAACAGGATTACCAGTCCAGGCTAAATCCTTTCTATGACATATGCTCTAAGGAGCTTGATCTGGATTACCCATCCGGGCTAAACCTAATCCATAACATATGCTCGAGAGGACTTATATCAGGACTAACCGTCTAGGCTAAATCCTTTTTGTAATGAGGTCAATAGGATTACTCGTCTGAGCTAAATCATGTCAGCAACAAATGCAAGACCTCATTCATTTCGGGAAATCACATATCCATAGAATTTTCCATTTATTCAAACAGAATTTAGTATTTTTCAAGCATTATCAAGCATGTGGTCAATCTCATTTATTCATCCAATTCAAATGTTCACATTCAACTCAAGCATAAAATTTACATTTTTATCATTTATCATTTGTCGGGCATTATAACTGATCGAACACTTTCATTTATCGGGCATTAACGAGTATGTGATCATTTTACATAAATGAAATTTATAAAATTCACAAACACAATATTTAATTCAAGCATAAAAACAGATACAATTTAGTTACATGAACTTACCTCGACAAATGTTCGTGTACATAAATCTATTAATCTGACATTTTCCTCTTTTCCTCGTTCTAAGTCCGAATTTGGTCCATCCGGATTTATACGAGTAAATTTAACGTTAATTTATCACATTTCACATTCATGTGGACTCAATTTACATCCTAGGCAAAATTACCATTTTGCCCCTAACTTTTCTATAAATTCTAATTTCGTTCTTAAGCTCGAAAAATGAAGTTTATGCGATTTACTCCCTATTCCAAGCCTAACCGAAATTTCAACATAGAATTTAAAGCACATATATTCTATAAATTTCAGAATTTTTCATCAATTTTCACCACTTTGCATTTTAGTCCCTAAATCATGTTTTCATCAAAAATCACTTTGTAAAAGTTGTTTATCTATCAACAACCCTTTATTTTCTACCATAAATTTCAAATTTTCAGCATATACATCCATGAATCATTTTCCATACTTTGATAACTTCTCAAATTGATCCCCCAAATAGATAGATTAAGCTATCTCGATTTCAAAAATATCAAAATTACTAAAAACGAGACAAGAAGACTTACCCAATTTGGCCAAGAAAGTTTCTTGTCTCTCTCCTAGGGTTTCCATGTATTATTTTGGGGAAGAACATGATAAAAATGATTTTTATTTCTATTTAATTAATTTATTATCTTTAATAATTTTGGTTTCCAATTTAGTCCCTAGCCTTTTTCTAATTTTCCATGGGTGAATCATCCAAAAATATCTACTAACTTTTTATTAATGGTATAATTACCATATAAGGACCTTAAGTTTTGAATTCCATAGCTATTTGATCCTTCTAGCTACTAGAATTTAACTTTTGTATTTTATGCGATTTAGTCCTTCCCGTAATTAAACACTTAATTGGTAAAATTTTCGTATCAAAATTTTCACATGACATGCCTATCATAATACGGACCATATAATAAAATAAAATAAAACTTTATTTTTGGGTCAGATTTGTGGTCCCGAAACTACTGTTCCGATTTCACTGAAAAATGGGCTGTTACATTTAGCATATATCCAATAAGCTTTCTGTTGTTGATTCATGTGTTGTAGCATGATCATAATTTTAGTTTGCTCGATTGTGCAACAACTTTGGATGGTGTTGGTTCAGTCCATTCGGGGATAATAAGTCTAGTGGGTGTCATGAAATTTGGATAAGTGGTTGATTTTGGCTCAACTAGATGATCGGGTGGTTCTATATCGGATGGTTCATCAACTGATTGCTTTTTCCTAGCAATACCACCAACTATTCTAAAAACATAATTTTCTGTGATATGGCCTTGGTGGTTTCTTGCTTTGAGATCTACCTTTGGAAGGATGTAAGATTGTAGGCATAACAATGTGAATAATGATGGAAAGTGAGAATAACCATCCCGCTTAGCAGCACAATCTCATTTTTTTTTGTAGATGATCTTTCCCACATTAATAGACCTTTATGTCATGATTACATATAACAATTGTTCCATTGTGATAGCGGAATTGTGTGAGACAGACATAAAACTGAATCGTATGAAATAAAACCATACCTTTGTTGTTAGGTTCAAAAACTCTCTTCGGCAAGTGTGACTGTCGTATTTCTTAATTTAGATCCAGGAATCGTGACTACTATCAGCACTTCTTGAAGTAAATCCTAATAAACATTTTTCAACACAATAGAATAATCATTGTCCTCTATATTGGGTAAGTGAAAAAACCATTTATACCTTGAGGTGCGAATGATACTTTTTTTCCTTGAATAGGAACTTCTGTTTTGGTGGATGAAGTCAAATTCGAGTAAAATTCCTAAATTAATTCAACATCATAAAGTGGTCTTTTCGTACAGAACATATTTCACTTTAATGCATTGATAATTTTCCAAATTTTTTGACAACAATGTCGCCAGATCAATATTTTCCAAGTAGAATCCTTTGTCTGGAAGTATCGGTTACTTTTTGAAAATTGATTTGAACCTTTACATTATTTCTTTTCTATGGAATCGATCTCAGGATTCAGTGGTTTGAGATGTACTTCCCTTTCTAGTATAAGACGTCTTCGGAGTGTAAAATAAAAATTATGGAAAATTGGTAAAAATTTTGGCTAGGTGCGATAGCTCAATGGTTAAGGGGATCGGCATTTGGGTGGCTTAGGGTGACGGTTAGGTGGTCGTTGGAATGTGGCGCTTGGTGGCTAAGGATGCGATGGTTTGGATTGATAATTATGTGGCTTGCGGTAGTAATTGTGGCAGCTTAAGGGTGGTTTTCGAGTTGAGAAGAAAAAAATATTGAGGAGAGAAGAGAGAGGGTGGCGGCAAAGGGATTTAGAAAAGAAGAAGGCTGATGGTTTATGATTTGTTAGGGTGTTGAAAATGAGTGTATATATAGGGGTGAGTTCAGGTGAATTTTGTTGAAGCAGAATCCTACTAAAACAAGTAAACAGTTAACCCAGGAGAATAAAACACTAAAAATAAGGGGATTAGTTTTGAATAAAACAAAATCCTTTTATTTTGCAAAAAGATAAATTAAAATAATATAAAAGATACATATATAAAAAAACTTATTTTTAGCTGCATAGAATATTTACAAAAAATGACAACCATTTATTTAAAAATAATAAAATCAATAAGTAAAGTACCTATACTGCAAATAAACCAAATAACATAAAAATAAAAACATGAGCCAAATTGACCTTTATTTTGCAAATTAAAATTTATTTTACTACTTAGAAAATTTTTTTCGAGAAATTACATTAGAATTAGTTTTCAAGAAAGATTGAAGGAGTCACAGATGGTCCCGCTTAAAACCCATTCTTCTTGACAGATTTTTTTCTAATGTAATGGTCTAAGAAAAATATTTCCTAAGTCAATTATTACAAATAAAAAGAAAATTATGGGTCCAACAAAGTGAGCCAGGTGTTATTCCGCTAATCTCAACTATTCAATAGTGTTTAAGTCTTTGGTCATTGACCTTGAACTTACCTCCTTTACCATCCTATAATTCGACCGCTCCGTATGGATAAACTTGTTGGATGGTGAATGGTCGGGACCATCGAGACTTAAATTTTTCGGGAAATAACTTCAGTCTCAAATTGAATAAGAGGACCCTTTGCTCGGCTTTAAATTTTCGAGGTTGTATACATTTTTCATGCCATCTTTTGGTTTTTCTTTAAAGATTCTGGCATTCTCATAAGAGAACAACCTAAATTCTTCGAGCTCATCGAGTTGTAGCATCCTTCTTTCACCATCTTGTTTCAAATCTAGGTTATGTTGTTTTAGAGCCTAATGAGCTCTATATTCAAAATCTAAGGGTAGATGACAAGCTTTTTCGAAGACCAATCGATAAAAGAGTCATCCCTAAAAGTGTTTTCAAAGATGTCCAATAGGCTCACAGAAAATCATCAACCCTCAGACACAAATCTTTTTTATTTTGTCGGACCACCTTGTTAAGTATCCTTTTGATTTCTCGATTCGCCAGCTTAGCCTACACATTTTTCTACGGATGATAAGTAGTAGTCACCTTATGTTTTACACCGTACTTGTCAAGCAACCACTTAAGCCACTTATTCACAAAATGAGATCTTTCATCGCTAATTATGTGCTTATGTAGGAATCACATGGGTATTTTGGCATCATTCTTCGGATATGCCTCGACTTCTACCCATTTGGATACATAGTCCACAACCACTAGGATATATTCATTACAATAAGAAGAAGGAAATAGACCTAAAAAGTCAATACCCCAAACGTCAAATAATTCAGTATACCTAGCACACGGGCGTGTGACTTGGCCGTGTTGCATAAGTCAGTATACCCTACAGGATTGGCATGACCTAGTACACGGCCTGGCATACAGGCTTGTGTGGCCACTTCGAAGGGCACACGGGCTAGACACACAGGCGTGTGTTTGGCCGTGTGACCCCTGTATTAATGAAAAATTATAAGTTTCCAAAATCTTTATACATTATCGGTTTAGTCCTGAACCACTACTAAAGCATGTTTAAGGCATCGTAGGGACTTATAAGGGACAATGTGATTGTGTTGAATGGTATTTGAATATGAACGCTTAAAGGTATGATAAATGATGTGTATTGATCGGTAATACCTCGTAACCCTATTTTGATTGTGAATACGGGTGTGGGGTGTTACATCCCAAATTTGATGGGTCTAAGATTTAGGCATATTCTAGTGAAATAATTTGTTTGAAGAAGTGTAATCCGCCCAATTTCTTCTTTTGGCGAACATGTGTGGGTGTATAGTAATCATTGTATAAGTAAGTGAAGGTTCTATATCAGATTATTCTACTATTTGAGAGAAATATTTTGTTAAGGGAAAAGGTAATTATGGTATGAGTTAACACTAAAGGTATAATACACCTTGTTTGTTTGAAGTATTATGCTAGTTAGGTTGTAAAGTAACCTAGTTAGGAACCAACTAGATAGACTGGTATGATATCTATAATGCAAGATTCTCATTTATATTTCTCTCGAAATCTATAGGCCATTAAGAAAGACAAATTCTAAAATATGTGACACTTGTTAAATTTCACTATGTAAGATGGGTCATATTTATATGTATGAGAAAGGTTCTGTAAAAACGTTCTTCTCTCTTGAATATGCTACTCTCTGATTCTTTTTCTTTAGTTGAATGGCATCTTTTCGTCCTTAAGTTAGAAGCTAAGGTTCTTGGTTTAATCAATGGTCATTCCATGTCCGGGTAAGTATTACAACTCTGCATGTTAGGTGTTTTGAAAGAGTAAGTCAGTATATGGGATATGAACAATAAAGCTTTACATATAAAGCTTTGCATGAAGTTATCAGCGATTGAGATGATAAGTGAATTGTCTGTATAAGAGTTGTAATAGTGAATCTATGTTCTTTAAATAGTTGTTGCTACTAGTTCGAGAAAGATGTCTGAGTTTGGAACTTTGAACTACTGTAGGTGAGTTTCTACCTTGACTCTTTTATGTGAATTGTTCAAGTGAAAGCATATACATATATAGAGGATGATGATGTCTACATTAATTGGTAAGAGAATGAGTATAGTAAAGATGAGATGTGTGCTGTGATGATATGTATAAAGCTCTTTGAAAAAAATGATGATTGGTAAGCATGCAAGTAAGGTCTGATATATGAGATGTACGAACCAGTCCAAATATGAACAAATCTAGGTAAATGAATGCCGAGAAAATGTCCCTCTGTGATGGCTCTAGTAGGATAGTTATATTGCTAACCAGACTAGCAAATCATGATATGAAAACAAGTGTAAGACTATGAGGTTGAGACCTATGGTATCGTATGATATGAAAACATTCATAGTGTCACCTCTAGTAAGATGAAGATTGGACTAGTAGATCACGATACATGAAAGTATGCAAATCCAAGTGGTTGAGAACCATGGCAATATATGATTGCATGAATGTTTATGGTGTAGCATTCAATAATGCATAGATCAAATAGGCAGATCACGATACATGAATTTATGTGTAAGTCCATAAGGGAGAAACCCATGGCACCTTCTGTGAAAATCTACTAGGATAGGAAATGCGTGATTTTGTATATTGCCCTTGTGGTGTATTCTGTTTGGCCCTTATGGCATATTCTGCTAAGTCTGTATGGTAGAATAGGATTATTCGCTCTTGAGGTAGGTACTTGATAAATTCTTAGTATTCTATGATAGATGTCGCACTAATAGGGTTATGATACATCCAAAGATTAATTTGGTTAAATTGGATTTGTGATGCTATCAAATAAGTTTTTAAAAGAAATTCTTGAAAAAGAAGTGTGTATCTATAAGTTGAAAAGGGTATCCGCCATGGTAATCTGTTAATGTTGAATATAGACTTGTTCATAGTTATGAAAAAAGAAAAACAGATGTCAATTTGAGTTCGTCTGTGTTATATAATGCTGAAATCTGAGTATCTGGTATCCGCTATATCCAAATAGTATCATTTCTTCTTTTGAAATATTATAGAACTAGAGTCATCATATTTCTGAGCATCTGGGGTTCTGAAATAAAGTTGTGTGGAATTTATCTAATGATCTGTTTAGTTCATTATCAGAGTTAGCTTGTAGGGTATCAAACAATAATATGATTTGATTAGTAAACTCATGGTATTCAAATCTGTGTGAGTATCTGCCAAGCGTGTATGTATTCACTAGTGAATAGTATCTGTGATCAATCATTCTGAAATAATTGTATGTATGAAGAGATGGTCTGTATGAGTGGACCTTGAAGGCATATTCTTTGGAAAAATTCTTTTGTAGTTTCAAAAGAAAAAGGAAATTTATGAAATGTTCTGGAAGGATCATAAGTCAATCAGGTAAATAAGGGAGAACTAGTATGCTAAGTATAATAGTTGGCGTATAGTACAAGACCAGGATTATGAATATGTTTCCGCAACAATAATGAAATCAAACCTTTGATATGAGAAAAAAAAACCAAGAGGATCCCTAGATATTTTGTACTAAAACTTACTAAGTTCTCTTGAACTTACAGTGTTTGTTATTTGTTTTAGGTGATATGGTTAGAGAATGCGCTAGGAGGGACTATGCCAGGAGTACGCCAAGGTAGCGCCAAAGTGAGTTATTATGCATATAGTGGAAAAGTGACGTATTGTAGTATCATAACCTAAGAGTTAATATTTTCGTAAATGTTTGTATTGTAGTGAGTTGTAATTGGTCTAATGTAATATTTTATTTCTAAAATACTTTCTTTAGTTTCTTTGATATCAAGTCTTTAAATGAAATGATAATGAGAAATGTTTAAAGTAATGAGTGTATGTCAACAATTTCACAGATTTTGTTAAGTATTATGTGTAGTAACACCCAAGATCTGGACCCGATGAATCAGGTCAGGTTGAGGGCGTTATAGATAGGAAAGATGACTTTGTTAAAAATAGTTAGTCCAAGGCATTTTTCAAGGGGGGAGTTGAACGACCATTTAGCAAAGTTGTTGGGACTGTTTTGTAATTTCTTAACAAGTCTTGTAATAGCCCAAAATTGGGTCTAGTTGGAACAGAGGTTTCGGGACCACAAAATATGAGATATAAATAATTATTTTATGATTATTTTTAGGTCTATGATATGATTGCATGATTGTGTGAAAATTTTGTGAAGAAATTCTATGCATAAAGTGCTTAATTCGAAGTTAGGGACTAAATTGAATAAGTTGCAAAACTTGCATTCTAGAAGTTTCTAGTATGAAATTGATTTGAAATATTAATTAGGAGGTCTTAAATAGAAATTTGACCAATTTTTAAGTTATGGACAAAAATTGGACATGGATGGAATTTTTGGAAAGTTTAGTAGTAAGGGTATTTTGGTCATTTAGGGGTAAAATGAATTAAAATACAAAATTAAAAGCCAAGTTTGCTCATCTTCTTCACCATGGACGTGTATACCAAGGGAGACTCCATGTCTATGGTTTTCAAGCTTCCCAAGCTCAATTGTAAGTCCGTTCTAATCCCGTTTTTCAAGTTCTTTATGTTTTTGGAGTATTGGTAACTTGATTTAGCTTATGCTAGCAATAATTCAACCTAGGGTTCATATTTGGAAAAATACCCATAGGTAAAATTTGTGTATTCTGGTGTTTTATGATATAATATGAGGTTTTAAGTTATGTTAGACAACTTGTGCTACTCAGTTTTAAGTGAAAACGAGCAAAAGGGCTTAATCGGTAAAAATACCTAATAGTCATAACTATATGTTAGAGTGAGAATTTGATGTTGCCATAGAAGGGAAAAGTGATCATCATGTCATAAAACATAAGAATAAGGGATGAAGTTTAATTCCCGAGCCTAGGGGCAAAAGTGTAAATATGCAAAAGTTTAGGGGCAAAATTGTAATTTTTCCAAAGTTTGAGTTAAGGACTTTTTTGAATATTAAATTAATTAAATAAGTAAAATATGATGTTTTAGGTCCCAGAAAATGAGATTTGAACCTAGAATGAGAGAAAAATTGAAAATTGGGAAAGTTGGTAAAATGGCTGTTTTAATATCAAGGTAAGTTCATATGTATAATAAGCATTAATTTTTGCATGTTTCAATGTAAAATTGATATATTTACTATGATCTTCGAGGTGTTGAAAGTATGTAAGTTGGTATGATAATAATACAACAATAATAATGGTATGATAATAATACAACAATAATGCTGTAATTTATATTTGAAAGTTAAATTTAGTGAATTAATTGAATTATGTTAAATTAAATGATTATGGTGCCAAGTTTATGAATTGATTTAAAAATATGTCTATGGTACATGAAGTGCATTGAATTATCATACATAAATGTGATTTCTATGATTATGGATATTGTGGGAAATTGTAAGTTCATATGATTTTTAATAAGACAATGTGTAATTTAATGTTATTGCGTTGATATTAAATGAGATGTAAGTTTTTATGTAAGTAATACATCACTATTACTTGTATTATGATATTTTATAAAAATATTGGAAATATGTTTGTGGATAATTACTTGATTGGTGAAATTGTTGGAAAAGTGAGAGAAATCCGAGTTGAACCTTCGGAAAGATTGGATGATACAGATGGTATGTAGCTAGGTCACATGTATAGTGCTAAGTGCACATCATGTGTACAAGAGAGCTACAAGACATTATGATGTAGCTAGGTCGCATGGCTGATACTATGTGTACACCATGTAGACAAGAGAGCTACGGGATATATGTAGCTAGGTCGCATGCGTGGTTCCAAGTGAAGGACACCATGTAGACAAGAGAGCCACGAGAAAAACTGGCTAGGTCACATGGGTGGTACTAAGTGTTCACCATGTGTACAAGAGAGCCGAACTATATGATGGGTGGAGCTATGTGCTGAAACCACCAAGTATCGAGGATTGATCCGAAGTGTTCAATGGGAGACTCTCTATGTATTGGTTTGTGAGTTTTGTGATGAATAAGTGTAGGAACTTGGTTATGTGAATGATGTGTTCATTAAGTGACCAGGATGTGGTAAGGTTATAAACAAGTAAGTTATACATGAGGATGATTTTATGGTGACCTTGTGATCATGGGCCTATACTTGTGATGTATGAAATGTGGTGAAAATGATTTCTGATATGTATGTTAAAATGAGGTTAATACAAAGAAAGTGTGAAAGAGTGAATTAGAAATAAAACTGTTTTGGACAGTAGCAGTGACGTGATTTTGAAAAATCACCAAAAATATTATAAATTGAATCAGAGACTGAATGAGATATCAAATTAAATATTAAGGAGTCTATTTTCATATAAAAGAAATATAGAAATCAAACGAGTTCTATATTTTGAGATATTTATGTTTTTGTGAGACTGATTCAGAATGATTACGTGATCCCCTATTCTGACTTTGGAAAATCACAAAAATTTGGAGAAAAATAATTAGAGGCTAAAATTATATTTTTAAAATCCATAATGAGTCTATTTTCAAGATAAATCAACAAGAACATTATCCGAGTTCTGTACTGTGAGATAATTATTTTTTAGTGAAGAGAAGTCAGAACTGTCAGAAAGTGAAACAGGGGAAATTTTAATGAATAAACTGTACTAATTGGATAAACCAAAAATTATAAAAATTTTATGGTGGAAATATATGTGAGTCTAGTTTCAGGGGAAATTTACGGATATTAATTTGGAGCTCTGTAGCTCGAATTATAAATAATTAAGTGACTGACTCATGTGGACAGTTTTATGTGAACATTTATTAGTAAATTGTGAAATCGTACTTACAATAATGCTATATACATTAAGGATGTGGAATGGAGAGGAGGAGGAGGAAAATAAATATATGTGGAATACATGGAAACTATGGTATATGAAATATTGATATAATGAAATAAATGATATGTGTTTATAAGAAAACAAAAAGAGAATGTTATGTATCATGACATGTATATATATATATGACTAGTCTCAATGTAATGCTTGTTGGGTATGGAATTGAATTGAAATGTTTCGGTCAAACATGTTATTCTGCGCATCTGAATCGTGGTATTTTATAAAGATATGATCTAGCTTTAAATATGAATGCTTGATGATTAAGCTGAAGATATTTGGTAAGATGATAATCTTGGTATAAATGTATAAGTGGTACTATAATAAACAAGGTAAAATGAGTATGAGAGACACATGTATGATGACATACAAATGCTATGTTTGTGGTTTAATTGAGGATGTTTAATCATTAAATGAATACCATGTTATATGCTTTTGATTTTGTATAAGTGTGTAAGAGATCAAGGTTGACCAAAGCTTGGAAAATAGCCTAGGTATATTCCACACAGGCAGAGACACGACCATGTGTCTCAGCCGTGTATGGAACACGACTTTGGGACACGGGCGTGTGGAGCCTTAAAGCATGAAATTTCCAAGATTTTTGTAAGTTCTCGGTTTAGTCCCAAACCCTTTCTAAAGTATGTTTTGGGCTCCGTAGACTCAAATAAGGGACTATGTGTAAGAGAATGAACGCTTTGAAATATGAATAAAATTTTATGGCTCGTATTTTAGTTTAATGTTTGTATGTTTGTCTGGTAACTCCTCGTACCTTAGCCCGGCCTTGGATACGGGTAAGGGGTGTTACAAGTCTAAAGACCCTAAATTAAATATGAAATGAACGGTTGGGTTGCTTGTAGCTGAATTTGTGCTCTTTCTTCCTTAAATGAACGGTTTGGCTTCAAAATTGAGCAGCAAGCTTGACTACTTCATTGATCCAATTTTTGAGTCGGGTCAAGTTTGTCCATTATCTATAATTCTAATTAATTTTGAACTTCAATAGTTGATTAATTATCAACCCTCCTTTGCACTGCTTTTTCTACAAAAGACTACTACAACAACGAGCATGTAATAGATGAGCTTTGAGGCTAATTTTCCTCCCATTGCACAAAACTTGTCAAATAGATAAAAATATGTCAAATTAGCATGTAAATAAAAAATTAAATTAAAATTTTCTTTAATTTTGTCCATCTAAGTAATTTTGTAATAAAATTACAAAATTTGTTATTAAAATACTCAAAACTTATACGAATTATTAGAGTTATCAATAAACAGAATTGAGAAAATTTTGACACCACCCACACCTATATACAGTCCTCATTGGACTTTCCAACCATCTATTCTTTAATCATATTGTCTCCATAGAGTATTTTAAACTGTAACCACAGAGCATACTTTAAATAACCTTCAGCTTTGATATCACTTCTCATGCAAATAGGCTTAACTGAGTAATTTATTGTACTTGAAAATCACACTAGGTTCAATTCATAAGAAAGATTGAAGGGGTCACAAACGGTCTCGTTTAAAGCTCAACCTCCTAGACATAATCTCCCTCTAATGTAATTTAACAGCATAATATATCACTACAAATGTGCATTAACCAAGTGTTGGAAAGGCATGGTTATAGAAAGAGTCTAGCTTAGCATTGGTCTCAGCCATTGAGTTTCCTACTTTATAAGTGGAAGTGGAACTAGTAAAGTGACGAATGTCAGCTGGAAGCATTGTTGAAGTTAACTTAAATGGACTAAACGAAACGTTTATTAAGTAGAAATGCGATGCAATGATGAGTGTTGTGAAGACCTCTGTTTTATATATCTTCTGAAAATTTCGTAAATCTAGTTAGTATGATGTGATGTTTAGACGATATACTCCTAATCTAATAAGGTAGTTGGATAATCAAGCTGGATGTATAAGAATATATAATTAAGTTTTTTTTAATATGCCGCTTTATTACACTCCAATATTTAATAAGGCGGACATATATCTTATATAAAAATAAATAAAAGCTTAATTGAAAGAGCAAAATTGCTGTATAAGTAACAGCATATTTGTTAAATGTTAAGAAACTTATAGCTGATTTTGGAAATTAGATAAATATTTGTAACTGTAGGACTATACTTTAAATAGTTAAATAAGAAGTGTATTCATCAAAACTTAAAAAGTATTTCGAAATAAGAAATAAATAAAAAATTGTTGCTGGCAGTGGAACAACCCCTCGAAATTTATAGCAACTAATCCATCCTCTTCCTCTTCCAAGACGGTGAAATTTTGGTAGTGTTGGTAAATGGTAAGCTTTTAGAATTTCTATATTTACATGATTTTTAAATTTATTCTTCTTAAATTTATCCCAGGTAAATATTATTTACAGTTATTTTGACTTGATAATTAAAAGATAAAATATTTTGACAGGATTTCTTTTTTAATGAAAAAGATAGTCTAAAGAAATATCAAGAGATTATAAAATAGAATTAGGGAGTAAAGTATCCCTAACAATATCCTCTTCTAATGTTTTTTGAATCTCAATAAACAAAGTTTTTCCTTGTTTGTAAAGGTCATTTTAGTTAGAGTATTTGCTGCCTGATTATCCTCTCTACGAATGTGTCGTAAACTTTAACCAAAATATCAATTAAATCTCTCCATAAAAAATGTACTCAATTAAGTATTTAAACGTCTTTTAATCAGCAATTTATGTGTTTGACCTTTAAAATGTTGATGTGGCCATTAATGGTTGCTGATGTGCTGGTCCATGTCAACAAAAAATAAATAAAAAATTCAATTATTTAAAAATTTTATATCCAAAAAATCTTAACAACTATATGTTGAGTTTATTCTAAATGTGATTTTTTTAAAATTACAAAAAAAATATTTTTTTATTTAGAAAAATTTAAAATTTTATTAAAAAAGATAAATAAATTTAAAAATAAAAGATATTTAAAAATTTAAGTATAAAATGAATTGTCCAGATCAGACCTACACAAAAAAAAACCTTTAAAATTGAATAATTTTAAAATTATCCATTCGTCCATAAACATATTATATTTGTTAAAGAATAAAAAAAACCTAGATGGATATTTGTTAAAGAATATTTATTAAAGAAAAACCAGACGAATATAAAGAAGTTATTAATTTTTTTACAAATATAATTTAACTGAATTTACTCGATTTAATTTGACTTTTGCTCGTCTCTAGTTTTCCAAAAGTATTGAGTAGTAGGGAGCAATTAAGTACTGGAATTGTAAAAAAAAAAATCATTTTTTTAATAATTTTTACAAATATGTTTTTAACATTCTTTAACAAATATAATTTTTTTTAAAATCAAATAAGCTCAAATAATGCATAATTTTAATTTTTTTTATAATTTGAAAAAATCATTCAGAATGAATCTAAACATATGATTGTCGTGTTCTAAATGAATTTGACTGTCTAGATTCATTATGGATTAAAATTTTTAAATATTTTTTTTTTCATTTTATAATTTTTAGTAATTTTTAAATTTTTTTTAAAAAATGAATTGATTAATTTAAAATATTTTTTGAATTTTTTATTTGTTGTTGATCTATTAGCATAAATTAACTCTGTGATTAAGATATGCTTGTTAATTTCACCAAAAACAAGTTTATCGTGACTAATAGTGATAAAGTGATTATGGAGGAGCCCTTACCTTTAACAATTGTTACAAAGTGATGATTAACACTCGGTATAATAATTCTACAACATCAGAGTTAGAACTGTGGCATGAGAAGCTTGAATATCTACATTTTGAAGGTTTTCAGAAGTTGGTGAAGTATGAAGTTGTTCGAGGAATGCTCAAGTTAGCAGCTACAATTCTTAAGGTGTATAATATGTAACAAACCGTTTTTCAGTGGTACCATAAATGGTAGTTTTGAAATTCTATTCTCCGATGATCGAGTCTGTAAATATTATTAATTAATATTTACAAATTAGTTATGATATTATATTGAATTTTGGTCTGATGAATTTGTTAATTGAATAGTTAATTAAGGTACAAGTGTTTCGACCCTAAAGTCAGTTATGTTGGAAAATGAGGTATGGACCTCATTTCTGTAAATCGAGCCTATAAATATTTAATATTACGGAGTTATTGTATAGATGAATTGAATTTTCGATAGGTAATTTTGTCGATTTAGTGACTAATTAAAGTACAAAAACTAAATTGTAAAAGTGATAAAAGTTAATCGCTAAGGAATTTTAATTAATTAAAGGACGGAGCATTCTGACCTTTTTATTTTAGTGGACGGTGGTGGATGATCACTAACTACGTTAATTAGGACTATTAATTAGTTCACTAAGTTTTAGCTATTGTAAATTTTGATTAATTAACTAGAAATAAAGTATATATATTAAAATAAAGGGTAAAAAATTAAACATTCCTTCAATAGCTTTGTTCTTTAGAATTGGTAAGCCAATTTTAGTCTGTTTCTTGTAAATTTTATGTTTTTGAAGTCCTAGGAGTTTGATTTAGCTAGCTCAGGGATTAATTTATGAATCTGTTAAAATTTCTAAAAGTTACCATTGTTGAATCTTGAAGCTTTTCGTACTAAATTGTTAGATTTTTAGCTTAGAAATGAAAACGGACTAATTTGTAAAGTGAAAATTGTTAGTTTAGGACATAGGGACTAAAGTGCAATAATTTTCAAATTTGGCATGAATATTCTAAAGTTATAGGTTTTGGTGATCTGTAGAAGGATGAAATTGAGATCAATTTCAAAATTGAAACTCAAATTTGAAAGTTATAGCGTTTTCAATTTTAGGAACTAAATTGGATAAAATGTAAAATTTTAAGGAACATTCAAAAATCGAAATAAAAATGTCATATGCATAGATTTAAGTATTATAATATATTTGGAATTGACAAGTTGAAATTAAATTATCGTGTTGATCAAGATTTGAATCAAATTGAGGATAACTGGGGAAAAGAGAAATTTGTTGACTAGTCCCTACGATTCAACTTGTTTGTTGAGTTTTGTCAAATAAGTTCATATGGTATATGTATAATTATGATAAGTACTCAAATTATAGTCTTTGCATATGAGTATATGAAATTTGAGTTATTTAAAAATTGGTACAACAAGGTGAGTTTTGGACTGAATTGTAAAGAGATGGTTAAATGTGTTAATTGTGCCCGAATGAACATATTAAAGGATAGGATATGATTGGCATGTCAATAGGGTTAGTTCCACGCTTATACAGGTTTGCACTTCGGTGCCCTCTAATGTGGTATAATTACCCGTGTATCCAAATCTATTTATTATAGTTCATCGGGGTAGTGGATTAAGTTTAAAAAATGGAAATGACGGATAAATGTTATGAGATTATGCTCAAATGACTACAAGTATTTGGAATGATTTAAGTAATGTACATGCTTCATATTCTGATAGAATGACACTGGACTGAATTGTGTTTCAAATTAAAATGTTTTACAAACTGTATTTGATGATCTCATCTTAATGTTGTGAAATGTGAAGACATGAAAGTTTTGTAGTTAGCTAATACATTATGTTAATTCTGATTTGAGCTAAGTTTATTGGTTTTAAACTATGAACTTACTAAGCAATTGAAATGCTTACTCTGTTGTTGTTTTCTTTTCTGTAGTTGTCCTTTTGTGAAATCCTTTTGGTTGGATAATTTTGGAGCTCACGCTATCCAGTTATCGAATCTATAGCCTTTTGAATGTTGCGTCTGATTTTGTGGCATGTATATAAATGTTATTATATGTGTTTACTTGAATATATTTGAACACCACAAAAATCAGAGAATCAGAAAACAAAAAGATCAAATCAGAAACAAAGGTGATTTTTTTATTTCGAATCGGTTTCTTTTTTTTCTTCCTACTCATAAACATATACAAATATATATATTCAAAAATAAAAAAATAAATTTTTACCTTTTTTGGCCACCGTACACGGTGGCCGACGGAGACGGCCGGTGACGGTCCGGTGACCGGACGGTGACCGGCCCTGTGGTCGGAAATCGCACCTCTCCCCCTCCCCTCTCTTTTTTTTTTCACTCTGCTGCAAATGAACTTTTTTGAAAAAATTTAGCCTTTTATAGCCTTCCAAAACGATGTCGTTTTGGGGGCTGCCTTTTAACCCCAAAACGACGTCATTTTGAGCATGACCCGATCCGTCCAATCCGACCCGCCTCAAGATCCGCGTGTTTTTGTATAATGGTTTAATTGCACGCGCGGTCCTTCCGCTTTTTCTATATTTTGCAATCAGGTTTTTATTTCTTTTAAATTGGCCCTGAAATTTATCGCGTTTTGCGATTTGGTCCTCCCTTCAGCGATGTCGTTTTAAGGGCTCGGGTAAATTGTTTTTTGGCCCTCCGCAGTTGCACGCGCGTTCAAATGGGTCCCCTTTTTATATTTTATTTTAAATTTGCCCCAAAACTTCGATTTTAATCCAATTTTAGTCCTTTTTTCTTTTATTTTTCGTATTTATCTTGAATTTTATATTATTTTTTCTATTTCATTTAGCTTTAAATATTATTTATGTTATATATATTATTGTTATCACTATTATTTTTGTATTATTATTATTATATTATATTTAGTTATTTTTTTTATGTCTCGTTTTTTTACTATTATATGCATATATATATTTATTATTATTACTATTATTATATTCATTATTAATATTATTAGTACTAGTATTGATTTTTCACTTAATATTTATATACGTATATACATGTACGTATTTATGTAGTGTAGTAATAGTTTTTTTTTCATATTATTATCATTTTTAATATATATATCGTATATGTTTTTATATATATTATGTATATATTTTTAATATTATTAGTTATATATATATTTTTTTACTATTTCATGTATATATTTTTATATTATCCTTACTATTATTAATATTAGTATATGTTTTATTATATGTATATATCTTTAATATATATATGTATATATTTATGTAATATTATTAATAGTAGTTTTTTTATTTCTAATATGTAACGTCCCATACCCGGGACCATCGCCGGAGTCGAACACGAGGTGTTAACGGACTTAATTCATTAATTAAACAACTCGAACAATTTATTTTTAAAACTTCCAGACAAGCTGGCTAACTGCATCACAGTCACTTAAAAATTCATATCTTGAGTTACGGGACTTGAAATCCAATTCCGTAAATTTTTCCTGAAACTAGACTAATATATCTATCTACTAAACTTTTTCTAGAATTTTTTGTATGGCCAATTAGTACAGTTTATTAGTTAAAGTATCCTCTGTTTCAGGGTTCGACTGCTCTGACCTCTGTGTATTACGAATCAGATATCTCCCTGTACAGAGTTTAAATGACTATGCTGTTTGTTTCTTATAAAACTAGACTCAATAAGGATTTCATATATGTAAGGTAAAACTCATATTTATTTTTTTACAATTTATGGTAAATTTTTAAATTCAGAACAGGGGATTCAGAGACCACTCTGACCCTGTTCCACTAAAACTTAAATATCTCATAAAATATAACTCATATACCTATTTTGTTCCATCCGTATGAAAATAGATTCATCAAGCTTCGATTCTATAGCTTATTCATCATTTAACTTCCTTTCTACTATTTTTAGTGATTTTTCAAATTCACATCATTGCTGCAGCAATATTCTATTTTATAGCAAATTTCACTTTACTATAGATTTTCATGGACTAAATAGCATTTTAAACATACAATGTATCAAAAATGATTTAGATTCGCCATTCCAATGGCTAATCATTCACAAACCCTTTTCTTGCAAAACCATAACCATATCATAAGATCATTTACACAAAGTTAGTATTTCGCCATACATGCCACATTCAAAATACACAAGCCATTTTACCAATTTAGGCCTTCGGATAGTGTGAACGTGTCTTCGACCTATCCCGATTCTCAAGCCGACTTGTCAAAACTACAATAAATGAAAAGGAGAGAGTAAGCACAAATGCTTAGTAAGTTCACATGCAAATAGTAAGTAACATAATCATGCAATTCCACATAAAACATCATTTGCATAAACAACACCAAGACATTCATGTTACATTTGCATTTAATATCTTACTACAATTTCATCATACCAAGTTCTCAACCCGAGGATTTAAGTACATACCTGTCAAAGTTTCTCATTCACTACACTTACCAATATGTCACCTTCATTTTAGGCATTCTTCTTATTCACTTAAGATTCACCCATTGAACACATCGGAATATCATTCGAATACACGGATTTCATGAACGTAAGTGCCATACCCGCAGCTAGACAAACTCAATAGCCTGCGGAACTTATGTAGCCAAGCTACCATGTAACCCGCCCATAAGTGAACTCAGACTCAACTCAATGAGCTCGGGTGTTCTCATCCATAAGTGAACTCGGACTCAACTCAACGAGCTCAGATGCCTAGTTACATCTCACGAACTCGGACTCAACTCAACCAGTTCAGAACTCAAAATATCCTAGTGACATGTCACTTGTATTCTAATCTATTCCCAAGGTTCAAACGGGCTTTTTCCTTGATCACTTTGCCGTCTTCCACGGAATATCAAAACCGATACTCAGTAGCAATTCATATTTAACACGTAGTACCCATAATTTGCATATTACTCAATAATAACCACAAAGCATAAGATTTCATAATAATAGTCTTCATATCATATAAATAAAATTAATGATAATAATCATCATATCATATAAATAACATTATATTACTTAAATTGACAATCATGTTACCACATTTACACATGAACTTACCTCGATACGTAATATTAGCAATCGAGCCTATTCCTCGTAAACTTTGTTTTTCCCTCGATCATGACTTGAATCTCGTTTTTCTTGATCTATAATACCAAATTAATTTTATAATACGAACTTTGGCAAAATTACCATTTTGCCCCTAAGCTTTCACATATTTGCACTTTTGCCCCAATGCTCGTAAATTAAACTTCATCCTATTTTCTTATGTTTTATGACATGCTGATCATTTTTCCCTTCTATAGAAACATCAAATTCACACTCTAACATGTACTTATGACTATTAGGTATTTTTACCGATTAAGCCATTTTACTCGTTTTCACTTAAAACTGAGTGGCACAAGTTGTCTAACATAATTTAAAGCCTCATATTCTATCATAAAACACCAAAATACAAAAATTTCACCTATGGGTATTTTTTCAAATACGAACCCTAGGTTGAATTATTGCTAGCATAAGCTAAATCGAGCTACCTGGATTCCAAAAATGTAAAGAACATTAAAAACGGCCATAGAAATCACTTACAATCAAGGCTTAAAAGTATTGAAACCCTAGCTATGGTGGACAGAAAAATTCAGCAGCAACTAATGGAGAAGATGATCATTTTTGTGTTATTTTTCCCATTTTATTTCATTTAATATGCAAATGACCAAAATGCCTTACTACTAAACTTTCCAAAAATTCCATCCATGTCCAATTTTTGTCCATAAACTTAGAAATTGGTCAAATTGCTATTTAAGACCTCCTCATTAATATTCCAAAGCAATTTCATACTAAAAACTTCTAGAATGCAAATTTTGCAAATTATTCGATTTAGTCCCTAATCTCAACTTAAGCACTTTATGCATAGAATTTCATCACGAAATTTTCACACAATCATACAATCATATCATAAACCTCAAAATAATTATAAAATAATTATTTCTATCTCAAATTTTTGGTCATGAAACCACTATTCTGATTAGGCCCTAATTCGGGATATTATAACTCTCCCCCTTTAAGGATTTTCGTCCTCGAAAATCTTACCGGTAAACAGGTGTGGGTATTGATTTCTTATGGTTTTCTCAGGTTCCCATGTAGTCTCTTCTACCCTATGCTTTTGCCACAATACTTTCACGAGAGCGACACTTTTATTTCTTAATTGCTTGACCTCTCGAGCTAAAATCTTAATCGGTTCTTCTTCATAAGTCATATCCGGTCGTAGCTCAATTTCTGTCGGTGAGATTATATGTGAAGGATCCGAATGATACTGACGTAGCATAGATACATGGAACACATCATGCATTTTCTATAATTCAGATGGCAATGCTAACCAATAAGCTCATGGTCCAACTTTTTTAATTATTTCATACGATCTAATAAAACGCGGACTTAACTTGCCCTTCCGTCCAAATCTAAGAACTTTCTTCCCCAGAGTTAACGGCAACCCTGATACAAAATCCATAGTAATCCGATCCCATTTCCATTCAAGTACCATGATAGGATGGAGTAGTCCCGAAGGTACTTGGTGTTCAACTTTCACTTGTTGACAAATTAAACACTTTGATACAAACTCGGAGGTATCTCTTTTCATTCTGTTCCACCAATATATTTTCTTCAAGTCATTATACATTTTCATGCTGCCCGGGTGAACTGCCAAACAACCATTATGTGCTTCATGCAAAATCTTTTGAATCAACTCATCATTTTTCGGTACACAAATCTGGTTTTTAAACATCAAGCAACCATCAGAACCGATTCTGAAATCTGACCTCGTATCAACCTCACATTGTTTTCTTTTGGCTTGCAATGCTTCATTGCTTTTCTGAGCTTCACAAATCTCTTGTAAAAACATCGGTCTTGCTCTTACCTCTGCTAGAATCGAACCATCATTTGATACCTTTAACTGAGTATTCATAGCTCTCAAAGCAAATAGCAACTTTCTACTCAAAGCATCGGCATCCACATTCGCTTTTCCTGGGTGGTAATCAATAACAAGCTCGTAATCTTTCAATAACTCCAACCATCTTCGCTGTCTCAAATTCAAGTCTTTTTGTGACATCAAGTACTTAAGACTTTTGTGGTCGGTATATACTCGGCATTTTTCTCCGTACAGATAATGTCGCCAAATCTTCAAAGCAAACACTATAGCAGCCAATTCTAAATCATGAGTCAGATAATTCTTTTCGTGAGATTTTAATTGCCTCAAAGCATAAGCCCCCACTTTTCCTTCTTGCATAAGTAGACATCCTAAGCCATTTCGAGAAGCATCACTATACACCACAAATTCTTTACCTGATTCGAGTTGTACCAACACTAGTGCTTCAGTTAATAACTTTTTCAATTCTTTAAAACTCTGTTGACATTCTTCCGTCCATTCAAATTTAACATTCTTTCAGAGTAGTCTAGTCATAGGAGCAGCAATTATAAAAAATCCATTTACAAACCGTCGATAATACCCAGCTAGCCCCAAGAAACTTCTAACCTCGGTTACATTTTTTGGTGGTTTCCAATAAAAAATGGCCGAAATTTTGCTAGGATCAACCCGTATACCATCACCTGAAACAATGTAACCCAAAAATCCAACTTCTCGAAGCCAAAACTCACTTTTACTGAACTTAGCATACAACTGCTTATCTCTCAAAGTTTGCAAAACTACCCTCAAGTGCTCAGCATGCTCTGTCTCATCTTTTGAATAAATTAAGATATCATCAATAAATATCACAACAAATTTGTCCAAGTATGGCCGAAATATACGATTTATCAAATCCATAAACACAACAGGAGCATTGGTTAACCCGAATGGCATAACTAAGAATTCATAATGACCGTACCTTGTTCTAAAAGCAGTTTTAGGCACGTCCGACTCTTTTACTGGCAACTGGTAGTACCCAGATCTCAAATCAATCTTTGAAAAACCATGTCGCTCCTTTCAACTGATCAAACAAATCATCAATTCTCGGCAACGGATACTTGTTCTTGATTGTCACCTTGTTTAATTGCTAATAGTTAACACACAATCTCATAGAACCATCCTTCTTTTTCACAAATAACACGGGAGCACCCCAAGGTGAAAAACTCGGTCTCACAAAGCCTTTGCCAGTCAACTCTTGCAATTGTGACTTTAATTCTTTCAACTCTGTTGGTGCCATTATATACGGAGTGATCGATATCGGAACTGTTCCCGATATCAACTCAATACCAAATTCTACTTCCCTGACTGGAGGCAAACCCGGCAACTCTTCTGGAAATACATCCGCGAATTCACACACAATCGGCACTGATTCAACTTTCTCTTCAATTTCTTTTGTATTAATTACATACACCAAATAAGCTTCATAACCTTTCCTCAAATATCTCTGAGCCGACATGGAAGAAATCACACTAGATAATGTCTCTGATTTGCCTAGTTCAACCCGCAGAATTTTACCACTTTCACACTTTAATTCTATAACCTTTTCTTTGCAATTTACTACAGCATCATGCAATGTCAACAAATCCATACCCAAAATAACATCAAATTCATCCAACGACAACAACACCAAGTCAGCCGAAAAGTAATTACCCCGAATCATTAAAGGGCATTTCTTGCATACTTTATCACACATTTGCCTAATGGATTCGACACTCTAATCATAAATTTTGTGTTCTCAACAGGTATGTTCATACTAGACACCAATTTCATGCACACATATGAATGAGTAGAACTGGGGTCAATCAAAGCAATAACATTAACATCATAAAGAGAAAATATACCAGTAATCACGTCGGGTGATGAAGCATCTTCATGTGCCTTTATGGCATAAGTTCTAGCTGGAGCCCTTGCTTCAGATTTAGTTGCTGAATCTCTGGCTACATTATTGCTGCTTGCTTCATTTCCAGCTTTTCTCGAATATCTTCCCCTCGAGTCTGCACCACTAGCTTTTACACTCTGAAATTTTTCTTTCTCAACTTTCTCTGGGCAATCTATAATAAAATGATTCGAAGAACCACACCGAAAACATTCATTCGCTCTACATGGGCCAAAATGATTTCTACCACACCGCTGGCACTCAGGTTTAACAAATCTCGAATTCCCCACACTAGCTACGGAAGTAGTTTGAGATTTAAGACCCACATTTTGCTTCTTGAAATTTCCATATGATTGTCCGGCCGAAACTTGAGAACGAGGATTCATATTTCTAGATTTTCTAGATTGCTGTGAGAATGAACTGCTCGTTGATATTTTCTTCCAACTTCTAGTCTCAACCTCTACTTTTTTCTTCTCTTTAAGTAGTTCTTCAGCCTTGCAAGCTCGATCAACAAGTACTACCATGTCTTTTAATTCAAGAATCCCAACAAATACTTTGATGTCTTCATTGAGTTCGTCTTCAAATCGTCTACACATTTTAGCCTCTGTAGGAATATATTCTCTAGCATATTTACTCAACCTGACGAACTCCCTTTCGTATTCAGTAACTGTCATGTTCCCCTGTTTCAATTCAAGAAACTCTTTATGCTTTTGATCAACAAATCTTTCACTATTGTATTTCTTCCGAAATTCTTCTTGAAAGAACTCCCAAGTTACTTTCTTTTTCGGTACTACAAAAATCAATGTCTTCCACCAATGATAGGCTGAATCCCTCAACAATGATATAGCACATTTCAAGCATTCCTCAGGTGTACAAGACAATTCATCAAATACCTGAATTGAATTCTCAAGCCAAAATTCTGCTTTCTCGGCATCATCATCAACATTTGCTTTGAATTCTTCGGCCCCTTGCTTACGGATTCTGTCAACTGGAGTTGTGTGAAATTTCATCAGATCTACACCTCGAGGCATCGGGAGTACAGGTTGAGGAATCAGGGGAGGTGGGGGAGGTTGTGCATTCGGGTTCGTACGAACGAACTCAGTATACCAGGCATTCATCATCTGGAGAAAGGCTTACCGAGTCCCTTCTCCTCCTCCTTGACCAATAGTAGGAGGTGGATTTTCAGTTGGCACCGTCCCTTCAGCCGGAGTTGGTGCATTACTCTCTACATCATCAACCGCAGCTGGATCGGGATCCATTTACTATAAAAAAAATCATTTAAAAGGTCAGAAGTCGTCACACTATCACAATATATATATGGCATGTATAGCAGAACCCGTACATACAACACGTTAGTCCGAGAACTGACTAAACCTGCTCTAATACCACTAAATATAACGCCCCGCACCCGAGACCATCGCCAGAGTCGAACACGAGGTGTTAACGGACTTAATTCATTAATTAAACAACTTTAAAAGTTTATTTTTTAAAACTTCCAGACAAGTTGGCTAACTGCATCACAGTCGCTTAAAAATTCATATCTTGAGTTCCGAAACTCGAAATCCAATTCTGTAAATATTTTCTAAAACTAGACTCATATATATATCTACTAAATTTTTTCTAGAATTTTTGGTTCAGACAATTAGTACAGTTTATTAGTTAAAGTCTCCCCTGTTTCAGGGTTTGACTGCTCTGACCTCTGTGTATTACGAATTAGATATCTCCCTGTACAGAGTTTCAATAACTATTCCGTTTGTTTCTTATAAAACTAGACTCAATAAGGATTTCATATATGTAAGGTAAAACTCATATTTATTTTTTTACAATTTATGGTAAATTTTTAAATTCAGAACAGGGGATTCAAAGACCACTCTGACCCTGTTCCACCAAAACTTAAATATCTCATAAAATATAACTTATATACCTATTTTGTTCTATCCGTATGAAAATAGATTCATCAAGATTCAATTCCATAACTTATTCATCATTTAACTCTATTTCTACTATTTTTAGTGATTTTTCAAATTCATGTCATTGCTGCAGCAATATTCTATTTTATAGCAAATTTCACTTTACTATAGATTTTCATGGACTAAATAGCATTTTAAACATACAAGGTATCAAAAATGATTTAGATTGGCCATTCTAATGGCTAATCATTCACAAACCCTTTTCTTTCCAAACCATAACCATATCATAAGATCATTTACACAAAGTTAGTATTTTGCCATACATGCCACATTCAAAATACACAAGCCATTTTACCAATTTAGGCCTTCGGATAGTGTGAACGAGTCTTCGACCTATCCCGATTCTCAAGCCGGCTTATCAAAACTACAATAAATGAAAATGAGGGAGTAAGCACAAATGCTTAGTAAGTTCACATGCAAATGTAAGTAACATAATCATGCAATTCCACATAAAACATCATTTGCATAAACAACACCAAGACATTCATGTTACATTTGCATTTAATATCTTACTACGATTTCATCATACCAAGTTCTCAACCCGAGGATTTAAGCATATACTTTTCAAATTTTCTCATTGACTACACTTACCAATATGTCACCTTCATTTTAGGCATTCTTCTTATTCACTTAAGATTCACCCATTGAACACATCGGAATATAATTCAAATACACGGATTTCATGAACGTAAGTGCCATACCCGCAGCTAGACAAACTCAATAGCCTGCGGAACTTATGTAGCCAAGCTACCATGTAACCCGCCCATAAGTGAACTCGGACTCAACTCAACGAGCTCGGATGCCTAGTTACATCTCACGAACTCGGACTCAACTCAACCAGTTCAGAACTCAAAATATCCTAATTGTAACACCCCGAACCCGAGACCGACACCGGAGTCGGACACGAGATGTTAACAAACTTTGAAAAATTTTTCCAGACACTGCCCAGTCTGAGTACTAGTCGCTTCAAAAATCATATCTTGAGTTTCACAACTCGAAAATCAGTTTTGTGATTTTTCCCTGAAACTAGACTCATGTCCCCACCTATGTATTTTTTTCTAGAATTTTTGGTTGGGCCAATTAGTACAGTTTATTAGTCAAAGTCTCCCATGTTACAGGAGTCGACTACACTGACCTTTTTCCATTACGACTTGGATATCTCTCTGCACAGAGCTTCAATACTGATGCCGTTTGTTTCTATGGAAACTAGACTCAGAGAGGAATCCATACATATATGGTATGACCCCTAATTATCTCTGGTCAATTTATAGTGAATTTCCAAAGTCGGAACAGGGAATCCAGAAACTGTTCTGGCCCTGTTCCACAAGAACCCGAATATCTCTTACTGTACTGTTCCTATGATTGTTTCGTTACTTCCATATGAAAGTAGATTCATCAAGGTTCGATTACATAATTTATTCACTATTTAATTCCACTCCTACGAATTCTTGTGATTTTTCCAATCCACACCACTGCTGCTATCAGCTTCTGTTTTCAAAGTAAACCTTACCTAATTTGGGGTTTCATGGACCAACTAGGGCCTTGTCATACATAAGCCCACATATGATCATACTTAGCCATTCCAGTGGCTGATCATTTGCTCAACACTTCCATTCCAACTATAGTTACATCATGAAACCATCTATACATTCATAAACACGAATGGTCTAATGCCATACTCCACTTCTACAAGCCATTTTCGCATGGCTGTACACTTATACATTTCATAAAGTACTCGAAAAACAACAATGGGTAGTCCTATACATGCCATATCAAGATTCAACCAAAATAGTACCCAAAAGAGCCTTTGATAGTGTGGGCGACTTCGACTTCAAGATCCCGAGTCCGATAGCTGGAGAACCAAAAATCTATAAAACAGAGGAGCAATGTAACGAGTAAGCAATTTATGCTTAGTAAGTTTGAGCAAGGAATTCCAGCATAAACAAAGAATATCACACATTTAGCTAAACGGAATATTTCATAATACGCAATTTATCGATATTAAACTTGCTTCACAACATTAACAACCCTTATGCACATACACAATAGACTAACTTAGCCGAAGGCCGATAGCTCGTTTATCAACTGAGCGAACATTTATTTGTAAGGGCTCGATTAAATTCAACACATACGTAACATATCCCCATATTGGGATGTTTTTCGAGTATTCGCTGGAATTTTACAGCAAGCTCATTCATTACCAAATCACGTACCTTCGGGATTTAACCGGATATAGCTCCTCGTTCAAATGCCTTCGGGACATAGCCCGGATTTAGTAACTCACACAATGCCTTCGGGACATAACCCGGATTTAACAATTCGCACGAATGCCTTCGGGACTTAACCCGGATTTAACAACTCGCACGAATTCCTTCGGGACTTAACTCGGATTTAACAACTCGCACGAATGCCTTCGGGACTTAACCCGGATTTAGTATCTCGCACAAAGGCCTTCGGATCTTAATCCGGATATATTCACTTAGCACAAAGCCTTCGGAACTTAGCCCGGACAGCATTCAATTAATCATGCACATCTAACAATAATTCATGGCACATTCATATTTCATTTTCGTTTACGAAACTCAAACACAAGGCACGTATTGTCCTTGCACATTCGGCTCAATAGCCACACATAGAGCATGATTTAATCACATCGAAATTTAAGCTCTCTTACTCAAGAACTTACCTCGGGTGTTGTCGAACGATTCCGCTAGCTATTCAACCACTTTTTCCTTCCCTTTATCGGTTTTATTCCCCCTTTGCTCTTGAGCTTAATCAAACAAATAAATTGATTTCATCATTTAGGCATCAAAAGATGAACACAAGGCACTTAGCCCATATTTATACATTAGACATTAAAGTCTCATACATGCAAAAATCATGCATCAACACAACATATTAGCTAATTTCTTTCCCCTTGGCCGAATATGCATGTCCATTTTTGGGGTCGATTTCAACACTTAATACACACATATACACTCTAGTAAAGCATCCTCCCCCTTTTCATCAATTTAACACATGCATTGCTCATTAACATGCAAAGTTACATTCGGCCTTAGCACACATCTTGCTAGCCGATTCTTCTCCATTTAGCAACCAATGCACACATGTGCTCACACAAAAATGCTAAAAAGGAGGTTCAAGAATCATCAAGCCATCATCACATGCATCATTAACAAGCTTCATATTTTGCATGCAATGGCATTAACACAACCTCCACCTAGGCCGAATCTTAACTCATCCTCATGCCTCATCACCACAACATCAAACATCAACCAAGAATGATGCATCCATGGTCAAGTGCCATTTCCATCACATAGCAAGATTTAGACCATGGGTTAGGTAGAACTCAAGCTAACAACTAAAACATGCATGCCTCTCATGGAACATCATCAAACATACCTTAGCCTAGCTACATGCATGGCCGAATCTCTTCACCTTTCTTCTTCTTTCCTCCTTAAAATTTTTGGCCAAGGATGAACCAAAGGATGAGAAAATTTTTCTTTGTTTTTCTTTCTAGTTTTGGCAAGCATGAAGATGAGAAAAGGATGAACAAAATTCCCCCTTTCTCTTCTTTAGCTCACGGCAATGGGGGGACAAACACTACACACACATTTTTTTTTTCTTTTGTTTTCCATTTCTTTATTACCCATACTCCTTATTTTATTCTTCCATTAGCAAAACATGTTTCATGACATGTTTTGCCCATCATTCCTTGTCATGGCCGGCCACTACTCATTAGGGGGGGAAATTTGACATGCAAGTCCCCCCCTTTGTCCACATGCACTAATAGGTCCTCACACATTGACCTATCACATTTTTGAATTTTCTCACATAAGTCCTATTGACTAAATTCACATGCAATCAACCAAATCGAAGCTTGAAATTTTCACACATTCATAATTACATATTCTACACAATAAGTATCACATTCAAACATTTCGGTGACTCGGTTTAGCGGTCCCGAAACCACTTCCCGACTAGGGTCAACTTTGGGCTGTCACACTAATGACATGTCACTTGTATTCTAATCTATTCCCAAGGTTCAAACAGGCTTTTTCCTCAATCACTTTGCCGTCTTCCATAGAATATCAAAACCGATACTCGGTAGCAATTCATATTTAACACGTAGTACCCATAATTTGCATATTACTCAATAATAACCACAAAGCATAAGATTTCATAATAATAATCTTCATATCATATAAATAACATTAATGATAATAATCATCATATCATATAAATAACATTATATTACTTAAATTGACAATCATGTTACCACATTTACACATGAACTTACCTCGATACGAAATATTAGCAATCGAGCCTATTCCTCGTAAACTTTGTTTTTCCCTCGATCATGACTTGAATCTCGTTTTTCTTGATCTATAATACCAAATTAATTTTATTTAATACGTACATTCATCAAAACAGACCTTAATACGAACTTTGGTAAAATTACCATTTTGCCCCTAAGCTTTCACATATTTGCACTTTTGCCCCAATGCTCGTAAGTTAAACTTCATCCTATTTTCTTATGTTTTATAACATGCTGATCATTTTTCCCTTCTATAGAAACATCAAATTCACACTCTAACATGTACTTATGACTATTAGGTATACATGTACTTATGACTATTAGGTATTTTTACCGATTAAGCCATTTTACTCGTTTTCACTTAAAATCGAGTGGCACAAGTTGTCTAACATAATTTAAAACCTCATATTCTATCATAAAACACCAAAATACACAAATTTCACCTATGGGTATTTTTTCAAATACGAACCCTAGGTTGAATTATTGCTAGCATAAGCTAAATCGAGCTACCAGGATTCAAAAAATGTAAAGAACATTAAAAACGGGCATAGAAATCACTTACAATCAAGGCTTAAAAGTGTTGAAACCCTAGCTATGGTGGAAACAAAAATTTAGCAGCAACTTATGGAGAATATGATCATTTTTGTGTTATTTTTCCCATTTTATTTCATTTAATATACAAATGACCAAAATGCCCTTACTACTAAACTTTCCAAAAATTCCATCCATGTCCAATTTTTGTCCATAAACTTAGAAATTGGTAAAATTGCTATTTAAGACCTCCTCATTAATATTCCAAAGCAATTTCATACTAAAAACTTCTAGAATGCAAATTTTGCAAATTATTTGATTTAGTCCCTAATCTCAACTTAAGCACTTTATGCATAGAATTTCATCACGAAATTTTCACACAATCATGCAATCATATCATAAACCTCAAAATAATTATAAAATAATTATTTTTGTCTCGGATTTGTGGTCACGAAACCACTATTCCGATTATGCCCTAATTCGGGATATTACATAATATGTATATATTATGTAAATATTTTAATACTATATTATGTATATATTTTTTATATGTTATGTACATATATTTTTTTAATATTATATTTTTATATATTATTATGTATATATTTTAATATCATTAGTTATATATATTTTTATACTATTTTATGTATATATTTCTAATACTATATATTGTATATTTCTAATACCGTTATTATTTATATATATGTACGTATTTATTGTATTATAGTTGTTTCTTTTTGTATCATTATTGTTGCTAATATATATATCATGTATATATGATTTTTTTATATATATTATGTATATATCTTTAATACTATATTATTTATATATTTTTTTCTTGCATATTATCTTATGTATATATTTTTTAATAACTATATTATGTATGTATTTTTAACGCTATATTATGTATATATTTTTAATACTATGTATACACTTTTTATTCTTATTATTACGTATATATTTTAATACATATATGTATATATTTATATATCGTTATTATTAGTTATTATATTATTATTGTTTTCAATATATATTGTATATATTTTTAATCTAGTATTATATGTTTTATATATATATGTTCACTACTATTTCATGTTTACATTATTACTATTATTATCATGTTTAATACCATATGCACTACTATTGTTTTATTATTATCACATATACATTGTTAATGTTTTACATATTTGCTTCGTATATTTTTAACTTCTATTATTATTTGTCTGTTCCGAATTTAGCCTATTAGATCACATCTTATTTCAACATCGATATTAGTTTTCTTTTTATTTTTTATTTTAAAATATTTTCATTCATTTTTTTATTTCAATAAATAAAGTAACGCACCGATTTAACATTAAGTCGTCAATTTCATCGCTATGTTGGGTGAATATCAATCGGCTTGTGTTAAAAACGGAACGTCCTTCTCAAAAGAAATCGAGATTGTAAAAATTCTCATGTTTTGATCGGATCATGATTAAATGTTACATTGAACTCGCATTTTTGAAAATTAAGACAACACATGCTTAGCAAGATACCAATTTTGGACGTCGCAAGGGTGCTAATACCTTTCTCGTGCATAACCGACTCCCGAACCCTACTTTTTCTCTGGATTTTGACGAAAACCCAAATTCGGCCTTCATTTCTGTTCAAGAATAATTTTTTTTTGCTAAAAAAGATAATTATTTAGGTGTCCGATCACACCTAGAAAAAAAGGTCGGTGGCGACTCTCTTTTTTTAATAAAATCGAAAGTCGGTTTTCAAATTTCCAATAATCGCCTCAACTAGCTACCAAAGCGAAATTTTTATGTCGCTACAGCTGGCGACTCCATTAGGGACCCTTTTTTTGAGATTTGAATCTAGAATTAAACGCGTGTTGTCAAAATTTTCAAATTCATTGTTCAAATTAGTATTTTATTCATGATCCTGAAAATTTTGTTTTTGAAAACCATGCATTTGCATCATGTTGTAAATATTCTTCTAACTTGTTTTATCTTGTTGATTTTCAGCTCTAAGTTTTTATGGTTTTAGTTTTTTGTAGTTTATTTTTTAAATAAAACGTAAAGGTTTGTGAGTTTCTCTCCACACACCGAGCACTTGCATTTTTGCATAACATGAGCTCTCTACCCGAGCTCCGTCCGCTTAAGTGGAAGTAAACGTTATGCCTTCGTGAGTTAGCTCGTCCCTCCGCATAGGCTAGTGAATACTTCCTGGTTACATACGACTTATGCTTTCGTGAGTTAACTTGTCCCTCCACATAGGCATAAGTAAATGTAATCCCTCGAATTGAACTCGTGAACCTGTGATGCGCTATGACCGAGGCTTTGTACTAGTCTTAGTAGACGATAGTGCGAATAATTCGAGTACCTGTCTAGAACCGAAACCGCATATAGTAAACTATACGAGCCACCTAACTAGAGCCATACCGAACCTCCGTCCGTTAATAATCACCAAAATAAGTACACGGGAGAAACGCCTCTTATCTTTCATTTCTTTTACATTTATACTTTTGCAAAGGAATCGGGTCTATTGGACCAGGTAACTTAATTTGTTAGATTCTTTTCTGTTCATATTTATTGTGATTACTAACAAAGGTTGTTTATTTTCATTTTCATGTTTCATCATGCATCATAGGCATCTTGATTAGGAAGGTGTTGATTAGAGATTGGTTGCCAAAAATGGGTTTCTGATGGAGGATTCCATTACACAAGTAACTGAGAAAAATGTCGTGGTTCGAGACTGGTCTTTGAAAATTCAGAAAGTAAAAGGGGACAGTCTAACGGAAGGATGTATCTTCAATCTTCCCGAGCATGTAACTTCGAATGCTTGTCAGAATAACCTCAAAGATTTGACTCAGATTTGGAAACAGCGGGACTCATATACTAGGGGCATCTTCACTGAAAAATACAGGGATATAGCTTACTTGATCGCCATCAACATAGACGAACAGTTGATTCAAGCCATGGTTCGATTCTGGGACCCAGCTTACCAGTGCTTTACTTTCAATCAGGAAGATATGACTCCGACCATAGAAGAGTATGCTGCCTTGCTTCCCATTGACAATGTACAATTCAACAAGATATATGTGAAAGAGCCCAAACCAATGACCTTCAAGAAAAAGTTAGTGAGGTTGACGGGAATGTCTGATATGTGGGCTAAAAAACAAATAAAGAAAAAGAACGAAGTTAGTTGTGTTCCGTGGTTTTCTCTGCGAGATTTAGTTCAAAACCATCCAGATATTGTGAAGAGGATGGATCTGTTTGCTTTGGCCATTTATGGATTAATTGTCTTCCCAAAAGTTCTCAGGTATATAGAAGTTGCGGTAGTGGATTTCTTCGAAAGATTAAAGCAAGGGATCAACCCCGTCGCGACTATCTTGGCCGAGACTTTTAGATCTCTAAGTTGTTGTAGGAGAAAATGAGAAGGACGTTTTATTGGATGTGTACAGTTACTTAATGTCTGGATTCTAAGCCATTTCTGGAAAATGGAGCGCACACCTTTGCACATGTTTTCAAAAACATTCGCCCTATTGAAAGCTTACCTTGAGAAAGATTGGCCAAAGGATGTCACCGAACAGCATTGGGTTTCAATTTTTCGGAACCTTCGTACCGAAGATATAACCTGGAGAGCACCATGGATCCGTCTTTCAGTTCTGATATATAAATGTGGAAGCCAAGATTGGGTGCCTTTACTAGGATTATGGGGAGGAGTTAGATACGCTCCGTTAATGGTTCAAAGACAATTTGCTTCACGACAGTTCATACCCGCTACCGAAGGATTGGCACAATCAAAGTTCGCCTTTACAGGTGAAGGCTACATGAAAAGAGTCCGAGATACTGCAAAGTCTTGGAAGGAAGTTCACTTAATGGAGTTAGCCCTTTATGCTGATACTATCACTCAGGATTATGACTTATAGAGAAAACGACGAGTGAATAGTCAACAAATCTCACCGACGAGTTACACTTCCCAGAATTCTTTCTCAGAAGAAATGCCATCCGAGCTGGAAGTAGTGAGAAATGAATTCGAACATGAAAAGGCTAAGCTGTTATGAGATATTAGTTCTCTTCAAGAGGAAAACTACCAGCTAAAGATCAATGTTCAAATTGAAAAGTCCCAAACCGTGAAAATCCAAAGAGAAGTTGAGATCGTGAGAAATGATTTAAGGGACCTTCATTTGGAAAATAAGAAATTAAGAAGCACTATAAAAAATAATGGGTTGGGCAAGTTGTTAGCAGAATGGAAGGAAGAAATTAGTAACATCAAAGGTGGGATAGAATTCTAGAAGGGAAAGTAAAGAAAGAAGAGGAAAAAGCTACGCTTGCTATGATAGAGTTAAGGAAGAAGAATACTGAGTATGAAACTGTATCTGCAGAATTTGTGACTAGTCAGTCTAAATATCAAGAGCTAAGAGGGAAAGTACGAGATTTAGAAAATACACTACAAACTCATCAGCAACAGTTGGATAATTTCCTAAAGGCCTTAGAAGAAAAGAATAGTCAGTACGACCGAGACACTCACGCTTACGAAAGAGCTCTCTAAGAAAAGGAAATGCAACTCGGCTTTTTGATCAATGAAATTCGTGAGGTGGCTTTGCAAGTTGTGCAATTATCAGATGAAGCTGAAGCTCTCAGTTGCCAATTCCCTCCGATTCAAAGATCAAGCATATCAGAATTCTTAGAACGAGTGAAGAAACAAGGCGATGTGGCTAGAAAATTTATGTAACTGTTGTATCAAAGATAGTGAAACGTTTTGTAATAGACTCTTTTGATTAATGAAATGCCTAAGTAGGGGCCATCTTGGAATCAACACTAAATTCTTACACATTCATGACTAACATTCATTTGTCATTCATCCATCCATCTATTCATTACATGTACATATCATCATAATCATTCACTGAGGCTGAAACCGTATAATCCGCAGCTGCGACACTCTAAGTTTGGAATCACGCCATTCTTATGGGACACGCAGAAAAGCTAGAATTATGGAAGCCGAGTTCAATGAGAGAATTGAAAGGATGGAAAGGACTCAAAGAGAATTGCAAGAGCAGTTTACCAAGTCACAACAGGAAGCAAGAGATCTGATGTTAAGATCTTGAGAGGAATCGCTCGAGCAAAGGGATCAAATGGCCAAAATGATGGAGATGATGACAGCTTTGGTCAAAGGAAAAGGACCTATGCAGAGCCCTGACACTATGGAGCCTCAGTCAAAAACTAATCATGATCAGGATCCGCTCTATCCCCCAGGATTCACTCCACCTCATGCACATGTAATGCAAAGAGAATGTCCTCAAGGAGAACCTGCAAGCTTGGAGCAACGACCCGTACCCCCTACTCATCTAGGGCAAGGAATATTCGTATCGAACCCCAGAGCTAATCCTGCCGATTCTAATGTTCCAGATTTGGATGATCCGGTAGAAATAGCCAGGTTGAAGATGGATGATCATGATGTTCACGATAAGTATAGAAGTTTGGAAGAAAGACTCGAAGCGATAGAAGGTACTGAAGCCTTCTCTGCATTGAGTGCCAAAGAGCTCAGTTTGGTGCCCGATCTGGTTCTGCCTTCGAAATTTAAAGTGCCAAATTTTGAAAAATATGATGGAACGAAATGTCTAAAGGCGTATCTTGTCATGTTTTTCAAAATATGATGGAACGAAAAATACCTCCTCCTTACCCCGTCTACGCCACAGATAACCAAAGACCATTTGCCATGTTCCCACCAAATACCATGCCTGCTTAAATTCAACCCAAAAATGAACAAAGATCGACAAGATCCAATCTTGAAAAACCCCAGTTCACCCCGATTCCCGTGTCATTCGGAGAGCTGTACCCAAAACTATTAGAAAAACAATTAATATCCCCACATTATATGGCACCCCTGAAGCCTCTATACCCAAAATGGTACGATCCTAATGCTAGTTGCATGCACCACGCTGAAAACTAGGGACATTCTACAGAAAATTATTTGGCCTTTAAAAGGAGGGTTCAAGGTCTTATCGATGCAGGCATTTTATGATTTGATGGTGCTAGCAATACGGCTGGAAATCTGCTCCCTAACCATACTGAAGGGAACGTGAGCGCGGTGACAAAAGAAGACAGGTGGCGTGCCAAAAGTTGTGTTTTTGAAATAAAGACGCCGTTGCGAAAGATTTGGGGGGTAATGTTTGAAAAGGAGTTGTTCTGTCACCCCAACAGAATTTTCAAGGAAGGAAATACAAAAAGACAATGTTTTTGTGATTTTAATGGGGTCGAGAGGCATGACATCTAGCCTTGTGAAGGATTCAGAAAACTACTTCAAGACATGATGGACAACAAGGAAGTCTAGATCTTCAACAAAATGAAAGAGGCTGATGAAGGAGAAGTATGCACTTCTGATAGTCAATCATCAGGTTTCCCTTATAATGCTGATCGACCATTGGTGATTTATTATGATGCAAAAAAGGAGCAAGTGAAACCAAAGATGATAATTGAAGTGCAATCTCCTTTCCCTTACAAAGACAACAAGGCAGTACCATGGAAATATGATGTCAACATTATCATACCTGAAGGTGAAAAATCCAAAGTCACGGCCGGATATGTTGGTGAAGTAGAACACTTCACCCGCAGCTGGAGATGTTATTCTAAAGTGGTCGAACCAATAAAGAATACTAATGACTTGAAGCAGAAAGGAAAGGCATCGATACATGAAGCCAAGGTCGAACTTGAGACTCCGTCCGAACAAGAAGTTAAAAGGCCTGTGAATGAAGAGGAAGCACATGAATTCTTAAAGTTCATCAAGCATAATGAATATAACGTCGTGGAATAGTTAAGCAAACAACCAGTACGAATCTCGGTATTATCCCTACTGTTGAACTCAGAACCACATCGGAATGCTTTGCTGAAAGTGTTAAATCAAGCTTATGTGGCAAGCAATATATCTGTCGAAAAACTTGATAGGTGGGTGAATAACCTGAACGCGGATAATTTTATTTCTTTCAGTGATGACGAAATATCGCCAAATGGTAGGGGCTCTGTAAAAGTATTACATATCACAACCCGTTGCAAGGGTTGTATAATACCGAATGTGCTCATTGATAACGGGTCAGCACTCAATGTCATGCCTTTGGCTATGCTTTCTAGAATTCCAATTGATTTATCTTATCTGAGGCCTTGTCACTCTACAGTAAGAGCATTCGATGGGACAAGACGAGAAGTCATGGGAAAAATTGAAATTCCTCTAGAAGTGGGCCCCTATATATATTACAGTGAGTTTCAGGTCATGGACATCACACCTTCGTATAATTGCGTTTTAGCAAGGCCCTGGATACACTCTGCTGGAGCAATCCTTCATCTCTCCATCAAAAAGTGAAGTTTATCATGGATGGTCTTTTGGTCACTGTCGTGGGTGAGGAAGACATTGTCACATCTATCTCTACTGGTACGCCATACCTCGAAGTAAGCAAGGATGTAGTAGAATGTTCCTTCTGTTCCTTCGAATTCATCAATGCTACGTTCGTTGCTGAAGGAAATAAAATTCCCGTGCGCCAGCTGTCAAGGAATACCCAGATGGGAATTAAGCTGACTGTGGGAAAAGGAGCCCGAGTGAAGAAAGGGTTGGGGAGATATCAGCAAGGGATAATTAGAGCTCTAAAACTAGTGCCCTAAAAGGCTCGATATGGTTTAGGGTTTCAGCCGAATATGCGACAAAGAAGAAAACAGTTGTAGAAAGATCGAGAAAGGCGGATTGCAAGAGCCTTAGGCCAAGAATTGGAATGGGAGTCCATAACGTACCCTCCTTTGTCAAAAACATTTACATCTACAGGAATGATATACCCCGGGCAAGATAATTCACGAAGCACGCTGTTATTAATTGAAAGGGGTCTTCAGAATGTCAGTATAAATGTCATTGGCAAAGGAGATGATGCAATTAAAGATGTTTCAATGATACGCCCTTGTCCTCCTGGATTCATTTTGAACAATTGGACTGTGTGGATCTCCTTGTAGTTTCTAAGTCTTCTCCAGAGTAATGCTCAATTTTAACACTCTTTTTTGTGTGTCCCTAAGTAATAGTAGGGATTCTTCTGTAAGAGCTTATGATTTGCTGTTTATCATTTAAATGAACATTAATGGAGATGCATTTCATCATGGTCTTTTCATTCTCATTAACTTCATACTTTTTCCCTCTTCTCACAGCCTGTCATTGCATATATCTCTCATCATTCCATTATACTTGTTGGTCCCAATACTTTGATGCTCCTCTATAGTTTTCTTTTCCATTCAACTTTCAGGTGCTCAGATATCAACAATATGAACAAACCCGTTACAAATCTTGAAATCGATTTCGAGAAAGCTATTTGTTTAGGAAATTTCGAAGTTGAGGAAAATATTGAAGACTATGTCTCGTCTCTAGACTTACTAAGAATGGTAGAACAAGAAGATAAACAGATTCTACCTCATTAAGAATCTGTTGAGATAGTAAACTTAGGAAATGAAGAAAAGAGGCAAGAAGTGAAGATTGGGGCTTCCATTTCAGATAACACCAAACATGATTTGATCGCTTTACTTCATGAGTACAAAGATGTATTTGTATGGTCGTATCAGGACATGCCAAGATTGGATGAGGATGTAGTAGTCCATAGACTCCCACTGAAACCAGAATGCAAACCCATTCAACAGAAGCTAAGACGAATGAGACTTGAAATGTTATTAAAGATAAAAGAAGAAGTCAAGAAACAATTCGATGCTGGCTTCCTACAAGTTTCCTAGTATCCACAATGGGTAGCTAACATAGTCCCAGTACCGAAGAAAGATGGCAAGGTACGAATGTGTGTAGATTATCGTGATCTGAATCGAGCAAGTCCTAAAGATAATTTTCCCTTACCACACATTGATACATTGGTGGATAACACAGCCAAACATTCATTGTTTTCATTCATGGATGGATTCTCGGGTTATAATCAGATAAAGATGGCTCCTGAGGATATGGAGAAAACTACTTTCGTAATGATATGGGGAACATTCTGTTATAAGGTGATGCCGTTTGGATTAAAGAACGCTGGGGCAACATATCAGAGGGCCATAGTGATGTACAAAGAAATAGAAGTCTACGTCGATGATATGATCGCCAAATCCAAGGGGGAAAGAGAGCATGTTGGGAACCTCAGAAAGTTGTTCGAAAGACTGAGAAAGTTCTAGCTGAAGCTCAATCTAGCCAAATGCACGTTTAGGGCTACCTCGGGAAAATTGCTAGGCTTCATCGTCAACGAGAGAGGCATTGAAGTTGGTCCAGATAAGATAAAATCCATACAAGAACTACCACCTCCGCGCATGCAAAAAGAAGTCAGAGGATTTTTAGGGAGATTGAACTACATTGCTCAGTTCATTGCTCAACTTACTAACCAGTGTGACCCAATTTTTCGACTCCTTCGAAAGCATAATTCGGGAGAATGGAACGAAGAGTGCCAAGTGGCTTTTGACAAGATAAAATAGTACTTGTCTAGTCCTCCGGTGCTAGTACTGCCAACTCCAAGAAGACCGTTAATATTGTATCTGACTGTGTTCAAAAATTCAATGGGTTGCGTATTGGGGCAACATGATGAGTCAGGGAAAAGAGAAAAGGTGATTTACTATCTCAGCAAAAAGTTCACAGAGTATGAGGCAAAGTACTCGTCAATTGTAAAATTTTGTTGTGCTTTGGTTTGGGCATTTCAGAGGAAATATATGTTGTATCATACGACATGGTTAATTTCAAAGTTGGACCCAATAAAGTACATGATGGAATCACCTGCGCTCTCAGGAAGAATAGCACGATGGTAGATCCTACTATCAGAATACGACATCGTCTATGTGAGCCAAAAATCGATAAAAGAGGGTGCAATCGCTGATTTCTTAGCAACTCGAACAACGAAAGAATACGAGCCATTGAGATTTGATTTTCCAGATGAAGACTTGATGTGCATTATGGGAAAAGAATGTGAGTCATCCAAAGAGAAGTCATGGAAGATGAGCTTTGATGGTGCATCGAATACATTGGGGCATGGGATTGGAGCAGTCTTAGTATCACCAGAAGGGAACCATTATCCATTCACTGGCAGGCTAAATTTCTTCTGTACCAATAACATAGCGGAATATGAGGCCTATATCATGGGACTTCGTGCAGCTATTGAACGAAACGTCGAAATTTTAGAGGTGTACAGGGACTCAGCGTTGGTGATATACCAAATCCGTGGAGATTGGGAAGTGAGAGATTTGAAACTAGTTAAATACAGCGATCTAGTGGTAGGACTGATTAAAGAATTCAAAGAAATAACTTTTAATTACTTCCCACGAGAAGAAAACCAATTGGCTAATGCCCTGGCCACTTTGGCTTCAATGTTTAAAGCGAACAGAGAAACATAAATAATGCCTCTTCAAATGAGCATATATGAAGTCCCTGCACATTGTTTTAGTATTGAAAAAAAAGCCAGATGGACGGCCATGGTTCCATGATATCTTAGAATATGTCAACAACCAAAAATATCCCGAACAAGCAAATGAGAACGATAAAAGAACAATCAGAAGAATGGCAGTAGGATTTGTTCTTGATGGGGACATTCTATACAAAAGAGGAAAAGATCAAGTGCTCTTGAGATGTGTGGACGCTGTTGAAGCCAACAAAATACTTGAAGATGTCCATGAGGGAATTTGTGGGACACATGCCAATGGTTTCACTATGGCCAGAAAGATTATGAGACTCGGTTATTACTGGCTGACGATGGAAAGTGACTACATTAGTTATGCAAGAAAATGCCACAAATGTCAAATTTATGGCGATAAGATTCATGTAGCCCCTTCGCCCCTTCATGTCATGACTTCTCCATAACCTTTTTCTATGTAGGGCATGGATGTTATAGGGTCAATTTCCCCAAAAGCTTTTAATGGACACCGGTTCATTTTTGTGGTTATTGATTACTTCACAAAATGGATAGAAGCCGCTTCGTTTGCCAATGTGACGAAGACTGCAGTTTACAGGTTTTTGAAAAAAGAAATCATTTGTCGATATGGTTTGTCTGAAAGAATCATTTCAGATAATGCTTTGAATTTGAACAACAAGATGATGAAGGAAGTGTGTGAGCAATTTCAAATAAAGCATCATAACTCATCACCCTATTGCCCGAAAATGAACGGAGTTGTTGAAGCGGCCAACAAGAATATTAAGAAGATTATTGGGAAAACAATCGAGACATATAAAGACTGGCACGAGAAGCTACCGTTCGCTTTGTATGCATATCGCACATCTGTGCGGACATCTACGGGAGCAACTCTTTTCTCCCTAGTCTATGGAATGGAAGCTGTGTTACCCATCGAAGTTGAGATCCCTTCTCTATGAGTCTTAATAGAGTCGACTAGAGGAAGCAGAGTGGGTTCGAGCTCGATATGACCAGTTAAACCTTATCGAGGAAAAACGTTTGAAGGCAATCTGTCATGGACAGATGTACCAGAAGAGAATGATCGCGGCCCATGACAAGAAAATACGGCCAAGAGAATTCCACGAAGGAGAACTCGTGCTGAGAAAGATTCTTCCAATACAAAAAGACTTGCGAGGAAAATAGGCACCAAATGGGGAAGGACCATACGTCGTAAAGAAGGCCTTCTCGGGTGGAGCTTTGATTCTTACTGAGGTGGATGGGAAGGAGTTACTGAATCTAGTGAACTCAGATACCGTGAAGAAATATTATGCTTGAAAAAAAAAGAAATCAAGATGAAAACTCGGAAAGGGCGTCTTGATAAACAAAAGAATTAGAATGAAAACCTGAAAGGGCGTCCTAATGAAGCAGACCTGGGCCCAAAGAGCAAGATGATTTGAACAAGTGAGTCAAACGGTGGAACTACAGTATTTGAAGCATTTTTAGTAGTTCAAAATCTTCTACGCAAGAAGCCATGCTCAAAAAGATTCTTGATTAAGAAACGTGGAAGAGTTCATGTGTTGAATATCTAGAGCATTTGTATCTACTAAATATAATCCCTTTTCTTTTCATAACGCTTTAAACTATTCTTGGTCAACTTTCTTTGTTTGTTACTTTTGAAATAAATAAATGTGGCGCATCTCCTTTCGTACCTATTTTGGTCATTTTTCATGCATCTCATGTATGGTCCATTTAAATGATAAATAGTAAAATGACATACTCCAAACAAAAGAAATGTTAAGGATTACCCAGATGAGAATTTGATAAGTACAAGAGCTTCAATGTAAGGACAAAGTTCAACCAGGGGCAAAAGAGTGATATTTGAGAAATGCAGGTTGCTCGTAAAACTTGAAGTTGGGTACAAAGCCTGAAGAGAAAGTCAAGAATTAAAGCAATAAACGTAGATCATCACAAGAATCGTAACGAAAAGGAATATGTGACAGACAAGCCCAAGACGCATAACATAATCATGTAGGCATAAAGGCATTTAAGACAAACATGTGCATATCATGATAACATCATGCATGACATATATAGGTACTCCAGCAGAGCAAGACGTTTCGATGATAGCTGTACTGAATCAAGGAAAAAGACACTTGAGTTTCACTAGATGACATGTTTGGGTATTCTGATATTTTCAGTTATTCCAAAAATCAACTCATATTGTGAGAGGTGAGTTGAGCCTCGGGTCACATGCCGAGGTATTTTCAAATTCTGTTTTAATTTCTATTTTTCAAAAATCAACTCATATTTCAAGAGGTGAGTTGAGCCTTGGGTCACACACCGAGGTATTTCAATTTCTGTTTTTAATGTCTGTTTTCAAAAATCAACTCATATTGCGAAAGGTGAGTTGAGCCTCGGGCCATATGCTGAGGTATTTTCAAAATTTGTTTTTAATATTTGTTTTTCAAAAAAAGTCAACTCATATTGAGATAGGTGAGTTGAGCCTCAGGTCACACGCCGAGGATAAAGATTGGAGTTGATCGAGGATATCAGATCTTACCTTTCTGAAGTCGCAGAAGAAAAGACCACAAACCTTATCCCACTGAAGTGATAGAAGAGCGGATTGAAGTTGTAGGTCTTATATTCTTAAAGTTACAGTGAAGCAGATCGAAGCCGTAAATCTCATGTCCTTAAAGTTACATTGGAGTGGATTGAAGCTACAAAGCATATCTTTGAAGTTGCAGTGAATTGAACCATGATAATGAGACGTGGTGGGTTAGAACGAGACTACTTGGAAAATAGGAGCACCAAAGTAAGTCAAGACTCAGCAAGACCGGGCAAATTTGGTCTTCCTTGAAATTCTTTGCTCTATTCCCGTTGCACGAAAATGAGCAAAGAGGGGCAGCTGTAGAAGCCCAAATTGTCTGGGCCCAGTTTTAAACCCATGCATAAAACCCAAATCTACCCAAAACCCATTACAAAACCCAAATATTGGACCCAATTCAGAAGCCCACTAAACCCAAAAACCCAAAATCAAAAAACCTAACCCTAGCCCCCTAGCATTCGGCGCCGAACCACCTGCCACTTGCCTCTGCCAAAGTCGGCCAACTACTCCACCGCCTACAGCACCGCCCTTGTCCCATCAGCAAGTTGCACCTGCAAGAAAAGAAAGGAAGTGACAAAAATAATTGAAAAATAGTTTGTAAAAGGCTATAAAAGCCGGCTTAAAAACTTTGTAAAAGGATTCGGCAGTTCATGAATGCAAAAACCATAGTTTTAAACCCAAAGCAGTGATTTGAACACCACAAAAATCAGATCAGAAAACAAAAAGATCAAAATCAGAAACAAAGGTGATTTTTTTATTTCGAATCGATTTCTTTTTTTTCTTCCTACTCATAAACATATACAAATATATGTATTCAAAAATAAAAAAAATAAAAAAAAATAAATTTTTACCATTTCCGACCACTGTGTACGGTGGCCGGCGGCGACGGCTGACGACGGTCCGGCGACCGAACTGTGACCGGCCCTGTGGCCGGAAATCGCACCTCTCCCCCTCCCTTCTCTTTTTTTTTCTTCACTTTGCTACAAATGAATTTTTTTGAAAAAATTTGGCCTTTTATAGCCGCCCAAAACAATGTCGTTTTGGGGGCTGCCTTTTAACCCCCAAACGACGTCGTTTTGAGCATGACCCGATCCGTCCGACCCGACTCGCCTCAGGATCCGCGTGTTTTTGTATAATGATTTAATTGCGCGCGCGGTCCTTCCGCTTTTTCTATATTTTGCAATCAAGTTTTTATTTCTTTTAAATTGGCCCTGAAATTTATCGCATTTTGCGATTTGGTCCTCCCTTCAGCGACGTTGTTTTAAGGGCTCAGGTAAATTGTTTTTTGGCCCTCCGCAGTTGCATGGGCATTCAAATGGGTCCCCTTTTTATATTTTATTTTAAATTTGCCCCAAAACTTCGATTTTAGTCCAATTTTAGTCCTTTTTTCGTTTATTTTTCATATTTATCTTGAATTTTATATTATTTTTGCTATTTCATTTAGCTTTAAATATTATTTATGTTATATATATTATTGTTATCACTATTATTTTTGTATTATTATTATTATTATGTTATATTTAGTTATTTTTTATATGTCTCGTTTTTTTACTATTATATGCATATATATTATTATATTCATTATTAATATTATTAGTACTAGTATTGATTTTTCACTTAATATTTATATATGTATATACATGTACGTATTTATGTAGTGTATTAATAGTTTTTTTTATATTATTATCATTTTTAATATATATATATCGTATATGTTTTTATATATATTATGTATATATTTTTAGTATTATTAGTTATATTTTTTTTTACTATTTCATGTATATATTTTTATATTATCCTTATTATTATTATTAATATTAGTATATGTTTTATTATATGTATATATCTTTAATATATATATGTATATATTTATGTAATATTATTAATAGTCGTTTTTTATTTCTAATATGTATATATTATGTAAATATTTTAATACTATATTATGTATATATTTTTTATATGTTATGTACATATATTTTTTTAATATTATATTTTTTATATATTATTATGTATATATTTTAATATCATTAGTTATATATATTTTTATACTATTTTATGTATATATTTCTAATACTATATATTGTATATTTCTAATACCATTATTATTTATATATATATGTACGTATTTATGTATTGTATTATAGTTGTTCCTTTTTGTATCATTATTGTTGCTAATATATATGTCATGTATATATGATTTTTTTATATATATATTATGTATATATCTTTAATACTATATTATTTATATTTTTTTCTTGCATATTATCTTATGTATATATTTTTTAATAACTATATTATGTATGTATTTTTAACGCTATATTATGTACATATTTTTAACACTATGTATACACTTTTTATTCTTATTATTACGTATATATTTTAATACATATATGTATATATTTATATATCGTTATTATTAATTATTATATTATTATTGTTTTCAATATATATTGTATATATTTTTAATCTAGTATTATATGTTTTATATATATATGTTCACTACTATTTCATGTTTACATTATTACTATTATTATCATGTTTAATACCATATGCACTACTATTGTTTTATTATTATCACATATACATTGTTAATGTTTTACATATTTGCTTCGTATATTCTTAACATTTTATTATTATTTGCCTGTTCCGAATTTAGTCTATTAGATCACATCTTATTTCAACATCGATATTAGTTTTCTTTTTATTTTTTATTTAAAAATATTTTCATTCATTTTTTTATTTCAATAAATAAAGTAGCGCACCGATTTAACATTAAGTCGTCGATTTCATCACTATGTTTGGTGAATATCAATCGGCTTGTGTTAAAAACGGAACGTCCTTCTCAAAAGAAATCGAGATTGTAAAAATTCTCATGTTTTGATCAGATCATGATTAAATGTTATATTGAACTCGCATTTTTGAAAATTAAGACAACACATGCTTAGCGAGATACCAATTTTGGACGTCGCGAGGGTGCTAATACCTTCCTCGTGCGTAACCGACTCCCGAACCCTGCTTTTTCTCTGGATTTTGACAAAGACCCAAATTCGGCCTTCATTTCTGTTCAAGAATAAATTTTCTTTGCTAAAAAAGATGATTATTTAGGTGTCCAATCACACCTAGAAAAAAGGTCGGTGGCGACTCCCTTTTTTTAATAAAATCGAAAGTCGGTTTTAAAATTTCCAATAATCGCCTCAACTAGCGACCAAAGCGAAATTTTTACGTCGCTACACAAATAATATTTATTTAATAGACAACACTCTCCTAGACTAACTAAGAGAGGGGTGGGAGGCGTATGCTACTAAATATTACTAGGGTTGTCACCCATTCATATTATGAGGGGTATTATTGGGTCTCATATATTGGATCCAACTATATGTGTTTCTTGGACTTTTGGTCAAACACTTTATAATTTGATCCAACCCAATATTTATTTTCTATTTTCTAAAATAAATATTAATTAATTAATCAAATTAACTAAATTAATTTCCTAGTTAAATAATTTTCTTAACCCAATTCTAATTTTATTAAAGTCATGGAAACTTTACTAAAAGAATCTAAGAGGAAATATTTTTAATTTCCATATCTGACGAATTCATAATTACTAATTAGTTTAATTCCATTTTTAAACATCAATTATTTCATTATAACTAGTTAAATAATAATTTGAAAACCTTAAGTTATTTCTCAAGTTATTTTTATACTCAGTGACAAAACACATTCATTTGTGAATGTGGTCCATTTCTCTAACTTCATCATTTCCATTCATTTATGTTCATTTGGTTCTACATGCAATTAATTTTTGGTTTCAACAAGCTAGATGAGGGACCTATTGGATATATATAATTTAAGGCTCAAATAATTTATAATTACGTTCTAGCTTTTCACTTATTAGTTATAAAATTATTTATTTTTGAAGTCATTCTACTATAGTATTTTGACTAAGTTCTCCCTAATTATATACCATTATGAAAACTACTCAATTGGTACTCATCCAATGAGCTTGTTATAAGTGTGTTACCCTCATAGGATATCCTCAATCTATTTGGGATAAATTTGTTCTCCCAATATGATCCTATTTTATCTTATGGTAACCATTGCATCTTCCTTCATGTGAAGTCAATTACTATCACATAGTAATCAAGTCATTTATAACAAAGACAAATAACTCGTGGCCACATTTACATTTCATCTATCATGTATTTACCTATTAGTTGGACTATAGATTTCAGTATTGAAAATGATGATACATACTGCAGAATTCATATTCCCAACTCACCAACTTTCAGTTTATTATCTATTTGAACTTGAGCTTTTATTTACATCAAAGTACATGAGTCATGCATATATAGTCCATTATCCACTTAGGATTAAGGTATGTCGCACTATGAATGTCACAAGTGAATAAATTCATAAATGGATCTAGGATCTATTCTACTTGGGTCTTGTCCAATATACTGTTAGTCTCATCAACCACATCTATGTCTCTATCTTTTAGAGTCACCTGCTCTGATGCTCAAGATAAAGTATCTCCCCAATTGGACTTGATAGACGACATTAGTCTTTCAATCAGATTCCTTATTTTTATTAGACTAAAGAAATGTTTAGGTTCATCTAGTAATACAAGTTGTCTTTCTCTATTACGATCTGACCACGTAACACTGCTTAGTATTAGTTAAATATTAGATAACCAGTGAGCTAATATTTGCTTTCATTTTGATTTACATGCAAAAACATTGAGGACAATATACAAAGAGTGTTAATGTAATTAATGGATGTTATTATTGAACCAATTTGTTTGAAAAATAAAAGTATACAAAAGAAATATATTACACTTGGGGTACTAAAATCAACAAAAATCTAGCCCATTATAGAAGATCATGTTGCTAGGGAATTTGAATATTGGTAATTGATTTGGATGGAAATTCCTCAAAGCAATTCATTGGGTTATGGACTTTAGATTGGATCGTGATTATGATGTTGAACTGCTAAGAGTCCATATTTGTCGTGTATGTTATTATGTTGTTTTTGTATTGATGGAATTCCTAATTTATTGGGATTGTATTAGATCTTCTATTGTAAGTAAGTCTCAAAATCATGTCTGTATACCAACGACATATCATTATGAAAGCAACTCGATTAGTGCTTGTCCAATGACCTTTTCATAAGTCATCCATCACAAATACGAGCGACCTGTGGTCATGTTTAGTTTCCATCACCATGTAATGCCAATGAGAGGATATCATTTACCCATGTCTCGAGCTATGAATTCCACTGTTTTGAATGACACTACATATTGTAAAATTCGTACACCCGACGCACCAGTTTCCAGCTCCTTATCCATTTGAACTTAGGCTTTCACTTACATCAAAGTATACGAGTTAAGTATACATAATCCGTCATCCACTCAAGATTTAGATATGCCACACTATGAACATCATAAGTGAATAAATCTATAAATAGATTTAGGATCTATTCTTTTAGGGTCCATTTTGATGTACTATCAATCCAGTCTGTCACATCTATGTCTCTATCTTTTAAGAGTCATCTGCTTCGATACCCAAGACAAAACATCTCTGCAACTGGACTCGATAAACGACATATTAGTCTTTCAATTGATTTTCCCATTTTCAATTAGACTAAGAACATGTTTAGGTTTGTCTACTAATATAAGTTATTTTTTCATATTATGATCCAACCACGTAACTTAGTATTAGTTTAAACATTAGACAACCATTGAGAATCATTTTCTTCCATTTTGCTTTGCATGCAAAAACCATGTGAGGAAGATATACAAAGAATTAATGTAATTCATGAATAATTTTATTAACCAAACTGTTCGAAAAAATTACAAGTGTACATTGACGAAAATACTATATTTAGGACACCAGATCCAATAGGTAGCTCTATTCAATGTTGACAATCTTATCCACAAGATCTTTTTTCTATGCTTACTCGTAGGCAACTCTTTCTTCACTTTCCCAGCTCCTCAATCAATGACCTCTTCTTCCCCTCCAGCAATTCTAGTTTATTATCCTTGCTATTGATATAAAAATCTAACTTATCTTGGGTTGCGCGACTCTCCTTGTGTAGATGTTGTTTGGAAACCCCTAGTTCACTTTTAGCAGCCAAATTTTTTTCTTTAAACCTTATTTCTCATTCGTTACCATGTCAAGGTGATCGAAATACACACTAGTTGCATAGAGACAATTATTGTTAGACTAACATTGTAATGATTAAGTTGCCAATGGTATCAAAAATACGGTTTTGGGATCTTGTTTCCATAAATTTAGACTATAAATATTAAATAAGAATATTTACAGAGTTAATATTTAGATGAATTGAAATTTGGATAGTCAATTTGGTGAAAATTGTGTTTAATTGAGGCCTAGGGACTAAATTGTAAAACTCTAATTGCTATAGATTTTTAATTAGGAATTGGATTGGGTTATAAATTACAATTATCCAAAGGAAATTAAATATTCTCTAGTGTACGGTAATAATGATTATTGATTAAATAAATTAATTAAGATTAATGATATCTAAAACATGATTTATTAAAGTTAATTAAGTTATAATCTAAGTATAAAAATGAGAATTTGGTGGATGGAGAGACAAAATTCATTTTCTCCAATTGGCTACGAGAAAAGAAGAAGAAGCTTGATGCCATTTTAGGTTTTTAAAGCTTTTGGTCCTTAATTCAAGTAAGTCCCTAGCCATTTTTCTTTGATTTTTATAGATTTTTTTTATCTTAGGAGTTTGATTAAGCTAACCCAAGGATTAATTTGATCAATTGGTGAAGTTTTCATAAGATGCCATTGTTGAGAATTGAATGATTTAGGTGTTAAATTGGTAGAAATTAAGCTTAGTTTAATAAAAGGACTTAATTGTAAAGTTTAATTGTTAGTTTCACGCATTAGGGACCAAATTGAATAAAATTTAAAACTATTATAAAATTTTGGTAGGAATATAAAATATAATGTCCCTAATGAATATATGTGAAATCAGATTTTAGTCTAAGGGTCTAAATTGAAAGTTATGCTTGTCTTGGGTTTCGGGACTCAATTGAATAAATTGTAAAATATGTGTGACTTTTTAATTGAATGTGATTTGATCTAGAATTTGATGTTGTGTGTTGTTGGATTATTATTTGTAGCTAAAGATGACGTAGGGTCGTTGAGAGGGAAAGGAAATGTGAGAGTCGACGGAACTTGAGTCTTCAGTTTGTATTTCTATGACTCGAACCACTATAATTGTTGCATATTTATATTGTTTTGCATAGTATGGTATTGAGGTGAGTTAAAAAATGATTATTTGAATTGAATTGTTATGATTGAGATTAGTTATCGAAATAGAGAACTAAATTGAATAGAAAAAAATAGAAAATAGTTTAAGTTGATGAAAATATGAAATTGGCTTTGAATTGGGATGAAACATGTTATGTAATGAAATGATGAATTGGTTATTAAATTGAAAATGATGAAATGTAAATTGAGTTATATTAAATTGGATATGTGATTACCCTACTAACTATTTGGGTAGAGTTGGATATAGTTGGCATGCCATAGGATAGATTGAGTATAGGTTACTTCGGCTGTATGTCAATGAGCGCTGGGCACATTTTCCTTCGATATATTGGTTGATTGATATTTGAAAAATGATTAAATATTATAAAGTTGAATTACAAGCATTTATATATGATATTTGATTATCGATAGCATGTGAAAGATCATGTAAACCGGTTAACGAGCCTAAGAGTCGATATGGTAAGATACAGAATAATTGATTCGGTTCAAAATTGAAATGCGGATTAGATTGAATTTGTTAAATTGAATAGGAATATGAACATTAATGGTATTGGTATGGTATGATCAACTAGCTTGTCCTTGAAGTAATACATAGATAATTCATTTTGTCACACCCAAAATCCTTTAAACCTGGAAACCAAAGATAATTTAAGGGTTAAATTGAAAGAAATCATAAGATAGCGGCCTGTATTTGGAAATCAGGTAAAGTTAGAAACAAATGGAAAAGGTTAAAATTCAATTCACGTTTCAATTGAATTTGAACCAATCGATCTTTAAGTGGGGGACAAAATGATCGCGAATGAATGGTTGTTATATGGTGGGAGACCATGCATGATTGATTATAAATAGCTAAGAAAATGAATCCTTAGAGGGATTTTTCCTAGTTCTGTTTCATTCTCTCCTCTTCTTTATCTTCTTTTTTGGTTACTTCGAAGGAGAAAAAGCTAGGGAAGTTCTGCATGGGGCAATGATCAAGAGGTTCGAGTGGGAAAATAGAGAATCCAGTAAGCTGCTATTAGGAAAACAGAAGCTTTAGTGTTCAGAAAAGCTAAGATGGGGAGGCAATGAAGCACCAGGTGAGTTTCTGTACTACAATTCTGGAAAGATAAGTGATCTTTGTTGATTTTCGTATGGTATATTAGTACTTTCCATTCAAGTTTATTATGCATGATCCCATGATGTTTTATTTATACATGCATGTATTGTATATACAATATGAAAAGGAGGTCTTCATCGGGATAAGTCAAAGTTAGGAATGAGAATAATGGGTGATTCCATTAGATATCGCCATACAGTGTTGGTGTGTACTCGTGATGAGCGAAGCTCCAAGCCTTGCATAGGGGACATGATCGTGTTCGAGCATTAAGGTTAGGAACGATGAAATGGAGGAATGGATACAAAGCAATGGGAGAAGTAAGTAAGAAAGATCATGGCTAGGCTATGGGTCCGATTAGAGGCTATATTCCTAAAATGAGTAAGACCATAGCTAAAAGATATTATGACATCATGATTAAAATGAGTAAGACCATAGTTGAAAGATGCTATGGCATCATTATAAGAATTAGTAAGACCATACCTAAAAGATGCTATGACATCATATGAAAGCGTGCCAGAACAATAAATAGGACTAAGAACATGGCTGAAAGACGCTATGACTGTAACGCCCCAATTTTCGGGAATTCTGTGAATGTTGGCATAGGTTTAATTATGTTAGTGGGCCTCTAGAAGGCCCAAGATTAAGATAGAACCCGACAATTTTAGTTAATTTTTGTTCCATAAGAAAAAGGGGGTGAAATTATGAAATAGGACCTATGTGAAAATGTTTGAAAATGCTATAGGCTAAATTGAAGTGGCCAAATAAATAGGAGTGCAAAATAGGAGGATTTGCATGACAAACCTCCCATTTTACATGTAGTGGCTGGTCATAATGTTGTTGTAGACAAAATGTGCACTTGATATCCATAATTTATGGTACAAATTGATACAAATTGATAATGGGTTAGATAAATGTTCCATGATAATGGGTTAGGTAAATGTTTCATGATAATGGGTTAGGTAAATGTTCCATGATGGAAATTTCATGTCTTTTGTATTAAAGAATTAAACGGATGAAATATGAAATTTTATTAAAAAAAAGGGGTGAAAAGAACAAAGTTTTGTCCATCTTTGTTCATCATAGCCTAAAGTTTTACCGTCGATATTTTTGGGCTTAATGGGCCAAAATTGGAATGATGGGCCAACGGGCCCAATTCGGTAAGAACTCTCGGTACGTGATTCTGTTAGTACGTGAAAAGTATGAATATGCATGAAAAACCCTAAAATAGATAAATTACTGAAATACCTTTAAAAGTGGAAAATTTACAGTTTTACCCCTAATAGATAAATTACCGAATACCCCTAGGGTTAAATTGACCTAAATGCATGTTTGACTGTTGTTGTTTACTGCATGCCATGTTGTTATTATCTGATGCATGGGATTGAGATATTGACGGATGAAGTACTGAAAGTGGCTTGTCCACGTACTGGAGGCTTTGCCTCAATTTACTGTTAACTGAGCAGCAAGGCTGCAACTGTGGAGTGTTGGGCTGGGTGGGTTAAGCTATTCCCCACATGGAGTGTAAGGCTGGTACGGGTGGAGTGTAATATCCTGATTTTGGGCCTAGTCGAAATAGTGGTTTCGTGACCACAAAACTCGAGATAGAAATAATTATTTTATGATTATTTTAAGGTCTATGATATGATTTCATGATTGTGTGAAAATTTCGTGAAGAAATTTTATGCATAAAGTGCTTAAATTGAAATTAGGGACTAAATCGAATAATTTGCAAAACTTGCATTCTAGAAGTTTCTAGTATGAAATTGTTTTGAAATATTAATTAGGAGGTCTTAAATAGAAATTTTACCAATTTATAAGTCTATGGACAAAAATTGGACATGGATGGAATTTTTGGAAAGTTTAGTAGTAAGGGCATTTTGGTCATTTAGGGGTAAAATGAATTAAAATACAAAATTAAAAGCCAATTTTGCTCATCTTCAACCCCATGGCCGAATATAGCAAGGAGAAACCATGGCTAGGGTTTTTCAAGCTTCCAAGCTCGATTGTAAGTCCGTTCTAGCCTCGTTTTTAATGATTTTTACATTTTTAGAATCCCGGTAACTTAATTTAGCTTATTCTAGCAATAATTTAACCTAGGTTTTATATTTGGAAAAATACCCATAGGTGAAATTTGTGTATTTTGGTGTTTTATGATAGAATATGAGGTTTTAAATTATGTTAGACAACTTGTGCTACTCGGTTTTAAGTGAAAACGAGCAAAAGGGCTTAATCGGTAAAAATACCTAATAGTCATAAGTACATGTTAGAGTGAGAATTTGATGTTTCCATAGAAGGGAAAAATGATCAGCATGTCATAAAATATAAGAAAATAGGCTGAAGTTTAATTTACGAGCTTTGGGGAAAAAGTGTAAATATGAAAAAGTTTAGGGGCAAAACTGTAATTTTTCCAAAATATGATTTTGGGTCAATTTGAATAATGTGAGTCCTAATTAGACTATATTTTAAATGATAGAGCAAGGAAAACTAAAATTCGGGCTAAAATGGAAAAATACCAAGTTGTGGACGAAATGGTAAAAGTAGCCATTTTCGCATACGAGGTAAGTTCATATGTAAATGTTGGTAACATAGTTATTATTTTAAATGTTTTTATGTTATTTAAATGATATGATAATTATTATGAAATATTATACTCGTGATAATTGTTTGATAATATGTCATATTGTGTGATATACTTGGAAAATGTGAAATACTACCGAGTATCGGTATCGGCATTCCGCAGAAGATGGTTGAGACACATGATTGGGAAAAAGGTCCCGTTGAACCTTAGGAATGGATTAGGATACAAGTGACATGTCACTAGGATATTTGGGCATCCGAACTCGTTGAGTTGAGTCCGAGTTCACTTATGGATGCGAATGTCCGAACTCGTTGAGTTGAGTTCGAGTTCGAGAGATGTAACTAGGCATCCGAGCTCGCTGAGTTGAGTCTGAGTTCACTTGTGGATGTGAACGCCTGAGCTCATTGATTTGAGTCCGAGTTCGCTTATGGGCGGGTTACATGGTAGCTTGGCTACATATGTGGCACTTATGTGCAAACTTTCCATGTATCCGAATTATATTCCGATATGTTCAACGGGTAAAGTTCTACTCAAATGGAGGAATACTAGAGATGAAAGGGACGTATTGGTGAGTGTTGTGAAATGGATACTTTGAACAGGTATGTACTTAACCCTCGGGTTGAAAAATCGATATAACAATAATATGGTAAGATGATAAATGAAAATATGATATGAATGTCTTGGTGATGATTATGCAAATGATGTTTTATGTTCGCTTATATGGTTATGTTACTTGCTATTTGCATGTGAACTTACTAAGCGTTTATGCTTACTCCATCCTTTTCATTCCTTGTAGTTTTGACAAGCTAGCTCGGAAATCAGGAACGGTCGGAGGTTCGCTCACACTATCTGTATACCATCTTGGCATAATGGCTTGTATATTTTGAGTATGGCATGTATAGCATTATAACCATTTTGTATATATGGTCTTATGATATGGTTATTGAGTGTTATGGAAATGCTTGGTAATGATTAGCCATTGGAATGGCTAATCATGATCATATTTGGTGTTATGTATGTCAAATTGCTAGCTAATCCATGGAAACCATGAAATAGGTAAAATTTACCATAAAATAGATTCTAACAGCAGCAGTGATGTAAATTTGAAAAATCACTAAAAATAGTAGAAATGGAATTAAATGATGAGTATGTTATTAAATTGAAGCTTAATGAGTTTATTTTCATATGGATTGAACAAAACATGTATATGAATTATATATGAGATATTTGAATTTTTGTGAAACAGGGCTAGAGTGATTTCTGGATCCCCTGTTTTGACTTTAAAAATTTATCATAAATTGTACAAATATAATTAGAAGTCATTCTTTATATGTACAGATTCCTTATTAAGTCTAGTTTTAAGAGAAACAAACTTCATAGTCATTGAAATTCTGTACACAGAGATATCTGATTCGTAATACACAGAGGTCAGAGCAGTCGAACCCTGTAACAGGGGAGACTTTAACTAATAAAATGTACTAATTGGCTCGACCAAAAATTCTATAAAAAAATTAGTAAATATATAAATGAGTCTATTTTCAGGTAAAATTGACAAAATTGGATTTCGAGTTTCGTAACTCGAGATATGAATTTTTAAGCGACTGTGACGCAGATTGCTAGTTTAACTGGAAATTTTAAAAATAAATTGTTTGAGCTGTTTAAGTAATGAATTAAGTCTGTTAACACCTCGTGTTTGACTCCGGCGATGGTCTCAGGTGCGGGGCGTTACATGGAGTGTAGTGATTGGTGGGTTGAGTAGTCTCCCCAAATGGGCTTGCATATGTTATTGATGTTGCATGTATTTTGAAATGGGCCTATGGGCCATACTGTTATCTGAATAAGGGGCTAAGGCCCAGTTTATTGTAATCTGAAAAGGGCTCTGGTCTAGTACCACTGTTACCCGAATGGACTTAGGTCCAATAGGCTTGAGCTGACTTGGGCTTTGAATGGATTTTCCTTACACACTGAGTTTCCCCAAACTCACCCTTTTTATTTTCATCCACGCAGGTATCGCCAACCATAGTGGGCTTGGAGCTGTGAAGGAATTCGGAGTGGCCACCCGTTCTGAAAGTTTGATTTTCTTCTGGTGAACTGGACATCCTTTTATTTACGTTTGAAGTTTTGGGTTTTTAAATGTAATAAGGCCGCTTAATTATTTTTGATGGTTTTAATATGTATTACTAAGATAGGTATTACTTATTTTAACAGTTGAAATTGGATAGCTTTAGGGCGCGTTTTCAAAAAAAAAAACAAATGATTTCAAAATAACACGACAACAAGCAAAGCTTCCGCAATGAAAGTATTTTCCAAAATTAATCACTTTTCCTAAAAATGACTTAATCAAATCGGTTTCCTAGAAATATACATGACGTTAAGGTGTGGCAATGACGGTGTGCATGTCTAGGATTGGATCCGAAGGGAGCTTGGTACTTAAGTAGTCCGATAGACTCACCTCCTCTTTTCCGGTTTCCTACCTGGTGCATAGCTTCCATTCACTTTAACCTATAATGAAATTATCTTTCAAAACACTAAGTAGGTTTTTCTGGATCAACAATATAAAATGTTTTGAACGCTTCGATGTGGCATGTCGGATCCGGCCATAACGTCTGGACCGGGTTTGGGGTGTTACAATGACATTCTTTGACAGATCGTTAAGACAATAAACACGGTGTTATATTGTGTAAGACCATATCTGAAAGATGATACGACATCATACAAAATCCACTGAGACACTAAAATGGGGATTCTATAGTGTATGACCATAGTTAGACTATGGCAACCTATAGAGTCCACCGGGACATTAAACATAAGGGTATATCGTGGAAGACCATGGCTCGGCTATGGTAGCATAAAAAGTCTGTTGGGACAATAAACACGGGTGGAAAATCAAGACAGTAATTGTGGGAAATCCCACAACTAAGGAATAAGGGTTAGAAGAAAAGGTAAGTAATGGCAAATGGTAGTGAGCCAATGAACTATCAGGAAATCAATTGAACAAGGAAAAAGAAAGTAGAAAGGGAAATAGTTTGTTAAAATAGTAACATAGAAGCCGGAGAAGCATAAAGATGGTAACCCGATAGGAATCAAACGTGTGAATTTTCACACCAGTAGTGTTTGGTGTATAAGTAAGTTAAAAAGAGAGTAAATAAAGGATCGCTAAGCTTTATCGCTCAGCGTATGATTTTTTTTTTGTAAACTTGTAATACTTTAACTTAAACCTTGGAAACTAGAAATTATTTTCACACCAAACGTGTGAATTTTCATATCAGAGGAACTGTCAAGGTTGATCGAAAGCCGATGGAATGATCAAAAGGTAATTTCTCAATGATCTATCTATCAATGGATAGGATTGGAAATAAGATTAAGTCCACTACGACAGGTTTAAAAGAAGTTATTCAGAACAATCAATGAGTTATTTATATCTAGGTCTATCTATTTAAACCCTTGTAAGATAAGGATTAATTATTTGTAAATTAGAGGCTCACTGAGTTCATTCGAACTTACAAAGTTTTTGACCTATAGTTGCAAGATCCACAAAATAAGAAACTCGAGGAGGAACCAAGCTAGATCCTGTAGAATTGAGGATTTAATGTTAGTCACGCACATAGAAAGAGGTAGTTTTTGAGGCTTCGCCTTGAGTGGAATAAGTATTTTGTAACTGTGTGATTCCCTTAGAACTTGGGGGTTAATACAATAAACTGATTTAGGTGACAATGTTAAAAATTTGGTATAATAGGTGCACTTTGTGGCATATAGATGTTGTTATGCGATTAAGGATTAGCATGAATTATGTATGAATTAGTTGTTAATGGTAATTGAATTGGATGTATACACTTGATATAAACTTGTAATGCTTTCACTTAAACCATGGAAATACTACTCAAATTTATCGCTCAGCGTACGATTTGTTTTTTGTGCATGGGTTAGATTCATATCGAGGTCCCATGCATTGAATTCAGCATTCAAACAAAGATCCCTAACTCAACAATGTTTGTATAGTTTATTTTGTTGGTTATACAACATGTACCTAGATTGACTCAGTTTTTGTATAATACTATGTTTTTTAGAACATTGAATTAGAAATTTGGTAAATGGATTTAGTCATATGGATGCAAAATGTATATGAGTTTGTTATATGGTTTAAAAATGTATAAAATATGTAATTGCCTATGGTACTTGTGGATAAGTATGTATGTGTGAAATCTTGAATGAATTAGACTAATTAATGAACTTATATGTAATTTGGCATTGGTGTATAGTTGATTAGGGTATTATGATTCATGTGAATTATATAATCCGGCTGAAAGTATGGTATGAATATGTATGTAAGTCGATTGAAAACTGTAGGTGAATGTTTCACTTAGAAAATTTGCAAAAATAGTATGTCACGCCGCAACGTCGAATGTTTGTCGCCATGACGAGACCAGGTTGCCATGCCACGGGGTGACATGGAGTATTGAATGTTGAGATGAGGCCTCCTCAATATGTGGTGTCACAATGAGAAACCCCCCGACATCAACCTGATGTTTTAGAATATTTACAAGTTAGTCCTATTTTGACCTTGGGTTAGTTTTAGAGCTTTTGTAAGCTCGTATAATACCTAGAAATGGTTGTATATTGTATTGTACGCATGATTGGATTGACATTGATCATTTAATAGTATAAATTGAATGTAGTTGATCGTAGTTGCTCCGGAAATAAATGTGACACCTTGAATCTTGGACCTGACGATCGAGTCAGTTATCGATGTGTTACAAACATATGGGTAGAAGCATATGACTAGCAAAAGGTAGACCAAAAGTAAGTTTGCATCAATAATGAGTAGTCATCTTTGATACTTAGAGAATATAATTTATGTCCTTCTCAAGCTCATTTACAGAACAATACTTTAATGTCCATTCGACAAGAGTGGAGGTAGCAATATTAGGAATAACAAACTTTAATGGAGAAGCAGAAACATGAGGAGAATCTTTAGACACATGGATAGGTTCAACACTTGGCAGGTGGGGAAATTTTTTGTCAGACATCTTTCCAAAAGATTATCCTAAGGGTCTTTTTCCCTTTTTTTCATAGAAATGTTATAGATAATTGGTGCAACAAAACTCTCCATACCTTCACTCCAAGGAAACAAAATGATTGCAAGCAAGATTAACTTATATTCAATGTAGTTTTTTTAAGTGAATACCTTAGGCATCAAGGTCTAAGTATGTCTCAGATGGACTGGATACAATCCTTCATTAAAAATAATGCCTCCCCTTTTTTTTTACCTTGGGCTAAAACCTTGTGACAACTCCTTTATTCAGCTCGCCTTATAGCAAAAATTTCTTTTTCGACATCGTTCACTAAGGCATTGCAAAATTCAACATGCAACATCCAAACCTTCAGATTCTTCAACATCTTCAAATACTCCTACCAAAGTAATTGGAGTTGTGAAAGTCCCCAACTTTAGTATTACACAAATATTGCCTTAAATGTTTAGTTACATGGAAAAAACAACATGCATACAAGAAGGGCAAAATTTGTAACTACAAGTAACATGAAATAGAGTATCATACCCACTTCATTGGCAAACCTTGGGTGACAACCTTAGGGTAATAATCAAGTAAATGATAAGTACCCATTTATCTAACCTAATTAATACTTACAAATCTTTAGGGGATCGGCTTTACAAGAGTGGGAATGGTCTAAAAAATAAGTTACCTTATGTGCTTCTTCTCCAAACACATGCAATTTCACATTAGATTTTTTGTTCTTAAATTTCCAATGAGCATTAAAGACCCATTCTACATGTGTTGATTTCCTCTCAAAAAATATAGGAGTATGCTCAAAGACCAATTATATGGTGATTATAAAAACATACTTGTTTACTTAGTTTATTAATAAAGACATAGTCATGATTATTTTTAGTTTTCATTTTCGTGTTAAATAAACTCCTAAGACTAATATTATTTATTCTTAAATGTACTTAGTCAAGTATTATTGTGGGCTTGGACAACAATAATGCATTGAGACTAATATGCGCTTTATTGATGACAAGTGGTGTTATGGATATGCAACATCAAGTCAACACATAAGTATATGTTTGAGAACGATATATTGGATCGACTCACCATGAGAATGCTTCTTGGATTATTATGTAGTAGTCACAACAATTCTCATAGTGATAATTATAGATATGATCTTCAGAGTTTAGATCACTATGGTTTCAACATTATGAGTCATATTCTTTTATACAGTCGAACGTCTTCCATACATGGTTGTACTATAAAGATTGATGTTGGGTATGCCACAATCTATGTAATGGGATATGATTGATCAAGATAGGATTTTCTCCTTCCACATAATGGGAGTGATATCTCGAGCCCTAGATCATATAGGACTAGAAATGCATGGTCGTGCTCAAATGAGTTAATATGAAATATCATACTCATTTGTTTATCTTAGGCTACTCGAGATTCAAGAAATAAAAAGGTTTGAATATAAAAGTGTGATTGTTCCATGACTTGTGTTCATTCTAGTTATCAAGAATAAAAGGATATACCATACAATGATATTATCACAAAAAGGTTACGATAAACCACAACTTTCTGTAATTTAGGTAGCAATGATGCATTGCCAGATTGCACTCATTGTTCACAACATAGGAATTTTTTTAATGTTATTGCCAACATTGTAGGATCTTACAAGTTACACTATGACACCCCACACCTGATCCAGTCATTAGATTTGAATATGAGATGTCACATTATGTCACCAGAGCAACTCAGACTAACTCGATGCAATTTCAAAAATTTTAACATGTAACTATCATGTATTTCATAATAACCCTCATTCATAATCATAATTACACATTATAGACGTCTATCAACTTCATTTAACATGTCTAGTTTGGAAAAAGAGAGTTGAGACTCAAATCCAAACTCAATCTATCAAAAATTGAACAATGTGTCTCGGAACAATGAAACCATGTCTTGAGACTTGCTACCCATGTATTCTTAATTTGCTTTGATGTTAATATGCCTCGAGACATAGCTCCCCTGTTTTAGACTCTTACACCTCGTTTGGTTGGGGTGAATGCAAAAAGACTATAATGAAATAGAAATGTAATGGAATAGAGATGTAATCAGTAATTAAATTGTTTGGTTCAATAGAATTGAATAGAGTCGTAATAGTATTTGTGTTTGGTTGGATGGAATAGATGTTGTATATACATAAGGAAAAAGATTTAAATGACCAAAATACCCTTAGTAGAATTTTTTTTAGGTAGATTATTATTGTTATTGTTATTAAATTTTAATAATATTATTATTAAATATAATTTAATAAAAAAAGTAAATAATTTCATCATATTTTAACATAATTATTATTAAATATAATTTAATAAAATAATATATAATTTAATAATATTCTTAATATAATTATATGAATTAATAAAAATCATAATAAATAATTTAATCATATTTTAACACAATTATTAATACAATTTAATAAAATATTATATAATTTATTAGCATTCTTAATATTATTATTATTTTAGGTACATGACTATTTGATTTTCAAATTTGGGTCATTCTATTTCTTGTCATTTTTCACTTTTCCATTGAATCAAATGCAAGGAGAATGTTGGAAAAGGTCACAAAGAAAAACAAAAGTGTAAAAGGATAAAATTACACAATATTCCATTAATTTTTATATTCAAATTTGACAAGGGTCAATTCTTGAACCACTTTACTCCATAGATTACATTTTTATTACAATACAATTTCAAACTTATACCCCACAAATGGCAGAAACATGAATGTGTTGATCACACTCCATGATCGATGTCAAGATTGGTACCAATTCATTGAAGGGGTGATAATGGTGCAGATTTCCAAAATATGTAAGAAATATTGAGTTGTTTCTTGGCTCAAATTAAGGCTCACTTGCACTATTGATGGAATTGTTTTCAAAACCAATTTTTTACTGCCTATTTCTACCACCACAACTCTGCAAATCAATTAAAAAAGAAACTAATTATATATATGAAGAATATAAATATATTACCATATAGAGTAGGACAAGAATATATGATATATATTTGAACATGAGACAACTATTTCTAGAAATTAAGATAAAATGATAAATTTATCCATAATGCTAATAAAGGAGGTAGATCAGGAAATCAATAGTACATGAACTTTTTTAAGTGAAATGGAGATAAGGGAAAATGATTTGAGCTAAGAAAGAAAGAGATCAGAGAACTAATTTGAGCTAAGATTTGACAATAGTTGATAGTATAGGAAACATTAAACATGGTGTAAGCTTTAAACATTAAACATAAATCTGTGGTAATAGAAAGATGCACAGGAAGATAATGTTAATTGTTTAATCAATTTAGTCTTAGATCCAACAAACATCTAAAGATCACAATAAACTTGTCTAGTCTTAGACGAGATAAACATACTTACGATTATAAAACACATACATAATGACTTAATCCTTGCAGCAAACTGAAAGCCTTGTGAAAGAAAGAAACAAAAAACTAGCATGTTATGAAAACTTGAAAAGTAACTAAAAACAACAAATTTGCACTTCATGCCAAATTAATTATCACCTCTACTTTTGGACTATCTATGAGCAAACCAAACCAATTCCTTTTAAAGATCTATGATTTAATAGTTCCACCATGTGTTCAAACTTGAATCAAACTTTGCACCCTCATCATTAAATTTCCTTTTTTGAAACCACTAGTTACCCCTTTACTACCAACATAGTACATGCACTTAGAAGAACCATAGTTGAAGCTACAAATAAACTCTCAGATACCCCAAATCTCTTTTATGTTTGTTTACTCCATTTCATACATCCAAAATCTTTCTTGGACAATGGCACCATTGAAATCCATTGCACTCTTACCAAATTCATCCACCATTCCTTTATAATTCTAGATTTGTCCACATTTTCATAAACTAATACATTTCAAATCCATATCATTATTGGTTTTGCTACTTTGAATAAGGTACAAATATGAATCTTACACTCTCCTCAACCCTCATTCCTTCTTATCAACCAAGACAAATTTCAAGTAAGATCCATAATCAGCATTGGACTATCAAGTAAGAATCTAAAATTCAGTGCAAATAAAATGATAAATCGAATAAAAAACCAAAAAATCTAATACACCTCTAGAAGAAAGAACTAGAAAGTCTTAGATAATAGATTCAAAGAAGCAAACATATTCCATTAATTTCAACTAAATACCAAATTGGCGCATTAACTAATTTTTTTCCCATTTTTCCTTATAAGAATCATTAAAATCTCTAAGCATTGGGATCCCAAAATTACACTTTTTTTCTCAAAATTTTTAATCTGGGTATTTAAAGCTACCTTTATCTACCTTAAACAGATAAACAAACACTAGGCACGCACACAAGAACAGCACATTGTCTCTCTATGGCTTATGAAAATAAAGTTTCTTCCTTTTGTTTAAAAATTAAAATGATTAGTTATTGTCGGAGTTAGTGATCTTTTCTAAAAATGTATCATCAAATTCACAGAAAACCAAACATCAAAAAGGAAATATTTAAGAAAATGAAGAAAATAGAGAAAGAAAGTTTTACTGGAAGTGTTGGAGAAAACAGTAAGACAAAAAGCCCAAATATCAAAGAAGGGTAAGTTTTTTCAATCTAATACAAATAGAATGGAATCCTAATGCTCTTTTTGGAAAGCCAAATTACTTGAACAAGGGTAAGTTTTACAATTGAAAAAGAAACATTGAAAAATAGATATTAATTGAAAAACATGTAAAGAAACATTGAAAAATAGATAGTTAGAATTAAAACTTACCAGATCTTAGATCCTACGAGAAGACTCCAAAAATGCTTCACTTCTTTTTTTTCAATAGATTAAGCTATTAGGTTAGGGGAAATGAGATTAAAAAGAAAATTTTAAATTAAGTGAAGAAGAAATGAAGTTTACAGTTGTGGAGGGAAGAAGAATGAAAAAAAATATCAGTTGGGGATTGGGGATTTCAGGTGTGAGAAAGAGAAGATATGAGTTGGGGATTTCACATTGTGAGAAAGAAAGGAGAATGGTGACGGTAAAATTGAAACCTTTCTCTAATTTTCTATTCCACACATTCCTTGAATCACCATTTAGTGGGGAGAGCACAGAACAGTTTGATGCATTTTCACGCTGAATAATCCTTAACGAATATGGTTGTAACAATTATTACAGCCAACCAAACAATGGTTTGGTGATGGGCCCACTGAATTATGCTGTAATGTATTACCATTACAATCAACCTAACATGTTGTTAGTTTTGATTTTAAATATCTCTAGACAAAGATTCTTCTCTCAAGACCTTGAATAGAACAAAACTATTTTAAGTTTGATGTTTACCTGTCTCGAGACAAAGCATCACTTCTCTCGAGATATGAAAATATATGTCTTAAAACATGGTCAACATGTCTCAAGACCTAAACCTAGAAATGTACGAATTAGTCATTTTCGTTCATAATTTCTTGAGACATGGTAGTAGTGCCCTGAGACCTGCATGTCAAATTGTAAAAAATACATCATTTCAAGCATATAATTCATATCCAAATGTTACATCAGCTGTCATAACATCATCTCATACTAATACTCACATATTTAACTTAACAAAACACCTTAAATCAACTTAAAAACATGGCATCCAATGCATCCTATTATTATATAGATAGGTGGAATATCAGGTAAGCTAAAACATACATTTAGCTATCAAAACTAAACATCAAACACAAATTAGGACACTTATAAGTTCAACATGTGTCAAAACATATTAAAAAGCTCAAAAATGACATTTAACCAAGTGACTCAACCTAGGGAAATGTCTTTAACCATTTAAGAAAAAAAGAACACAAACTTGGTATGAGCTGAAGCATTAAGTCTTGAATGATTTATGAGCCCTTTAATCCATCAAAAACTTATTTTAGGCCCACACATGAAACAAACAAATCCTTATGTTGAGTGTTGTATACTTAGTGTCACTAACATGATATAAAATATAACATATAAGCATAAAACAATAAAACATATCAATAGCATCATAAATTAAGCATCAATTTAATTCGACACGATATATACCAACTCATTATTCTAAACCAAACTATTTTACTGCATTTTATTTCCTTAACTATCTACTTTTCAATATATCATATCATTTCAATTCAACTCTTTCAGAGGTATCTATTTGATCAATTCTTAATATTAACTCATGTCATAATGAAGCATAATATTTTGTCAAGTGGCATTCATATGCCATAATCATCTTTCAATCTCATAACATGTTATAACATATATCTTTACGACATAATGATCTCATTTCATGAGAATCATTCATTTTCATTTTGTATTCATTATTAACCCTTATTAACTTAACACATGATAAAGGGCATGTACGCAGGTTAATCCCCTAACACTCCACAATGTCCATGTATGTGTTGGTTGGGCCTTAAGGCCTCAATCCCCCATAACACTCCATAGTATACATTGCACTGAAGTGTCAGAATGAATTGCACCAAAGTGCCAAAAGGACTTGCACCGTAGATGCTCTCACCAAGCAAACACGAATCCTATGGCATGCCAACTATACATGAACTTTATCCACTATTGTTAATAGGGTGATTATGTATTATCAATTTATTTTCAATTCACATCAATATATATACATGAATTCACATACCATTTGTTCCTTTTTTTTCATTATATTGTCATATTCCCATCATGCCAAAACCATAATACATTTATACACATTAGTTCAAATCATTAAGATCAATAGTTTATTTCATCTTTCATGAAATCAAGCATTAATGTTTGGCTCAACCAATCACTAACTATTGGAAAAAAAATCAGTTTGAAAATAATTCTCTTGCACAACAGAAAAATTAAAATTTTGAAAACCAACACAGTTTGTGATATTTGTAAAAATAAACTTTACTCGAAATCGCACCTGTGTTTTCAGCTATACTGTTGTTCTCAGTTTTCAACCGAACGACCTTCTTTGCTATTCTAGTACCACGAACTACCTTGAGTATGATATCGAATGAATTCGAATCAAACATAGAACTAGAAATTATTTCATTTACTTTTAGTGAGAAATCAAATTTATCTTCAATAGAAATACGTAAAATTATTATTCAGGAAAACAAAAATGATACTTAGAAAATAATTCTCACATTATTTTCAGGCAGAATAACAATATCTCAAAGTTGTGTATTTAGACTTACCGGAGCTATCTATTTATAGGGAGAAAAGGTGAAAACATTGTTGAATTAGTAGAAGCCTATTTCAATTGAAAAACAAAATCCTAGTCTAACTAGGAGAGAAAGGGGTGACAACCCTAGTTAAATATACTAGAGTTTGTCATGCCATGTATTAATATGAGGGGCTTTTGGGCCTCTTCCGCATCAGGTCCAATTATTAGTACTTCCTAAACTTTTAACCCGGTACTTTATAATTCAATTCAACCTAATACATGTTTTTCTATTTTCCAAAATAAACATCATAAGTTCATTTAAATAAATAAAAATTTCCCAATTAAATAATTTTCTCAACCCGATTCTAATTCCGTTAAAATTATTGCAATTTTATTGTAAAAGAATCTATGAGAAAATATATTTAATCTTTCTACATTCAACGGATTCACAATAACCAATTAATTTAATTCCATTTTTGAACTTCAATTAATTAATTAATATGTCGAAAAACCATAAATTAAATTTCAGTTCATTTCCACTTAGTGAGAAAACCACATCCATTTCCGAATTTTTTTTATTTCTCCAACTGTACCATTTCTATCAATTTATGTTCATTTGATTCAACATGCAATTCATTTCTAGTTTCAACAAGCTAATAGAGGTACCAATAGGACATATGTGGTAAGGGCTCAAATTATTTATAATTAAGTTCTAGCTTTTCACCTATTAATTATAAACTCATTTACTCATCATGTCATTCGACTATAGTATCGTGGCTGAGCTATTCCTAATAACATACCATTACAAAAGCAACTTGATCAATACTTGTCCAATGACATTGTCATAAGTGTGTTACTCTTATAGGATATCCATGATCTCTTTGAAATAAATCCACTCTCTCAATATGATCCTATTTTATCTCTCTGTAACCATTACATATCCCTTCACGAAAAGTCAATTACCATCAAATAGTAATCAAATCATTCATCACAAAGATGAATGACCCGTGACCACATTTACTTTTCATCTATCATGTAATGATAATGAGAGGATATCATTTATCCATCTCTTGAGCTATGAATTCCACTATTTTCAATGACACTACATACTATAGAAGTCATATACCTAATGCACAAACTTTGATTTCCTTATCTATTTGAACTCAGACTTTTACTTACATCAAAGTATACGAGTCACGTATACATAGTCTTTCATCTACTCAGGATTAAGGTATGCCAATAAATCTATAAATTGATTCAGGATATATTCTCATTGGGTCCAGTCCGATGTACTGTCAGTCCAGTCAATCACATCTATGTCTCTATCTTCTGGGAGTCATCTGCACTAATGCCTAAGACAAGCCATCTCCCTAATTTGACTTGATAGATGACATATTAGTCTTTCAATTGGTTTGCTCATTTCCGATTAGACTAAGGACATGTTTAGGTTCTTCTATTAATATAAGTTTCCTTTTCGTATTACAATCTGAGCATGTAATACTGCTCAGTATTAGTTAAACATTAAACAACCAGTGAACTAATATTTTCTTTTATTTTTCTTTATATACAAAAACTACGTGAGGAAAATATACAAAGAGTATTAATGTAATTCATGAATAATTTTATTAACCAATTTGTTCAAAAAAAATTACAAGTGTATGTAGACGAAAATACTACACTTAGGGCACCAGATCCAACATTAACATCATAACCTAATATTTCATGTTTGATCTTTATATCAATCATCTCATCAAATATCTTATTTCAATATCATATTAGTTCATATAATAACTTTATATCATATTATGTAACCAAGCAAAAAAATTTAACAATCAATCTCAGTTACATCAATTTACATAAGGTATAGTTACTTACCTTGTTCATTAATCAGGCTTGGAGATCACTACTTAATATTTGGACAATCATTTGGCTTTCACCCATAACATGAAGTAAGCATACTTTGAATTCATGGCTACCATTAACTCAAAATATTTAACATCAATTAGAAACATATATTAGGACATTAAGTTAGCACAAACCATGTTAGTTATCCATAACCCAAATTCACTTTTTTTCCCTCGACGTTTCAACCTTATCTTTAGCTACTATGACAATTCCATTATAAAAAAAATCAACTTCTCATAGATAAGCATACAACTATACTTAATACGTATTTTTCACTCTTTCTAGTACATAGAAATGAAAGAAATGAAATTACCAAAGGAGCATAAGTAGGGTCCACAATCAAGAACCATCATAAAGGGTGCAAAAACGGAATATAAGGGGAGTGAATGCCCTCGTAAGGGGGAAAGTCTTGTACAAAATTCAGCCACAATGATAAGGAGAAAGTAAGCAAATGGTACAGCAAGTGGTACAACCGCACGGATGCTAACATATAGGTTTAGCAAGTTAGACTGACCTATACGTATAAGACATGTGAGGTCCAAAGTAAAAAGGCAGTTTTCATACCTCAAACGATAGATCTAAAAAGGCGAGTGAGGCATGTAGGTTATCTATTCTAGAGAACTGTGGTAGCATAATCCACTGCCCTGTTGGCTTACTGGCAAATTAGAGTAGTGGCGCATACTAGTGTTAAAGTATCCACCCATTGGCGATATATAAGGATTTAAATTTAATGTATCTTCAAGTGAAGAAAGAGCACTCCCAAGGAATAGTACGCCTTAGAATTTTGGCTAAGCATGAAGAGCCTACCAAGTGTATGAAAAATTTGTAGAAGGCTTCAATGTCTTTAAGGCCACGCCATATGTGAGTCATCATCAAGGTATAGTGCACTCGGTTTACTTGAGAACTGTTTAAGTTGGTTCTTGTAACTGGATTAGTTAGGAGTCAATGAAATTAATTTAACCTTTCCCATCTAGATTTTCTTTTACCTTCCCTAGGATTTTGTGGGGAAATTAGAAGACAATTTCAGTAAGCACTATCACTTGTCAATCCACAGAAGGCTGATAAAGAGTATATATTTAGTGAAGGGAGAAACATTCTAGATGGTTTTTCTTTCTTTTCTACGTTCTAGTACTTCTTCATAACCTAAATATTATTTTTTTTCTTCATTAAGCTAGAGCTAAGATTTCATTTTATCAGTGAATGATTCAACCATCTGGTAAGTCTTATAGCTCTATATGTTACGATTTTTGAAGAGTAAAGATGTTAAAAGATGTAAGAACAGTAGGGTGTGAGTGGAATGCCCTACATGAGGGTCATATATAGTTGAAACATTAGTAAACTATCTATAATTGAGGATTTCAATGAAAATTCCATGATCTTTTAAGTAATTGTTGTTGTTGGATTGGGAAAGACAACCAAAATTAAAGCTTCAGGTTGAGGTAAAGGTCAATCTCAGGTGAGCCTTTAGACTCGACTTCTGCCTGTTATTTTATGATGATTCTTTATATAGTTAATGTCCTTTTAGTTGTGCTTGTCTTCTTGAGGAGTTGCTGCTTGTATGTGTGTGTATTTTGTGAGGCATTTACATGTATGTAAATGAAGTGTATGATGTGTTGCATGAATATGAAGATGTGTAGTAAGTATACATGGGAAATTATGTGTTGAGAAGTATGATTCTATTATGGGTATGAGTGAAGTCTATGTAAACATGTTCGTTATGTTAATTGAATGATGTATGACAAAGTGTGGTTGGAGAAAAGGGATTCGAATGGAGTGTCAGAAAAAATATATGATATGATAATAGACCTCGCGGTGGTGCTTTGATGATATCCGCCGGGACAGTAACACGAGGTAAGGCCAGTATGGCAGATAAGTGGAAAGACCATGGTCATGACACATTCTGGAAATGGCAGATGAGTCGCATTTGTCTACTAGGGTTTCTGCGTGTCCCAGGGCGATGATGGGCAAACTTTAGGGGTTGATAAGTTTAGGCAAATCCATATCGCCAAACATGACAGCTTATATAATACCTGGGTGGCAAACCAAACAGAGCCTTTGTGGCGAGTTGTCTGTAAAGCCCTTGTGCCAAATTATTTGAAAAGCCTATGTGGCGAATTATTTGGGGAGCCTTAGTGGTGAAGATATCTGGAAAGCCTTTGAGGTAAGTCATCTGGAAAGCCTGTATGGTAAATTTTGTATTACCTAAGTGGTGAGTTGTTGGTCCTTCTTTGTGGCAAGATCAGGGTAAGCCTTTAAGGCATTTTCTGAAAAAGTTCTCGATAGTGTACCCGACTGATGAATCTACCATAGTATTATGCCAAGATAGAGAGCTTGGTGTATCCGTAATTATGGATAGTGTAAGTGTCTGCCAAACCTGAGAATTTTTGTATTATGTATCAGATTCATCTGGGTTTCTGTTGGATGATTAGAAATATTGTATTCATTGAACCAAGTTTGTTTGTTTGGATTGACTTAGAGATATAGTGTAACCGACGTTCTTATAGTCCACCAGAGTCAATATAAGAATCCGTCAAGGGCAGTATCTGTATGCATATCATTCTAAGGAATATATCTATTTTATATCTTCAAAGACATTTGTGAAATAGGATCCACAATAAGGTGTAAAGTTGTGATCCGCTAATCGAGCGGAATGTGCATAAGGTGGTCAAGTGTAGAGATTAGCTTATAGTTACCCACTAAGAATCAGAAAAATATTTGTCAAAGTCTAAAAGGAAGTCCGAAATTTTAAATTCAAGGAATTCAACAATAACATTTACAGGTAATATTGGTTGAAACTTAATAAGTTTCAAATGAATTTACGGGTGTCTAACTGTGATGCAAGTTCTTGGAATTGAACTAGTACACCAGAAGGGACCAAGCCAAGAATGTGCTAAGGTGATAATTCGAGGTGCGATATCATGCATATAGAGGTGCACTCTTTAAAATATATCAAATATTATTTTTTTAACACCACGATTAAGTCTGTTTTACAAATATTTAAGTTGTAATGTCTTATACTACTTTTGAGAATCTTTTATAATTAATAAATGCTTCTTTCAAAATCGTTTGACTAAAAAAATAATATAGATAAATAATAAGTATGTTTAATATGGTTTTCGCCAGTTGTAATTTTTTTAAGTATTTAAGTTTTATGTCATCCTATATCTGAGTGTGATAAATTGGGTCAAGTATAGGGTGTTACAAAGGTGATTAGGGGTGAATTAATGGAGGTAATTCCCTATTGTAAACAATAAGACGAAATTAGGGTAGACACACCAAAAAGGCGAGTTCCAATGTGAGTACACCCATCGAGGGGATGCGAATGAGCTTATTGGGACTAAGGTATGGAAAGAATGAGTCCACCAAGGACTGATCCAACCAGAGACGTCCATCATAGAAGGTATGTTCTAAGAATACTTGGGCAAAAAGACAAGGAAGCTAGTATGGAGGAACAATATGGGAAGCCATATAGCCATAGAAGTTACATGTCATTGAACACCTTGTAAGCGACGTGTTTAAGAGAGGAAAAGACGAGAAAGAAAAATAAGACTCAGGAATATGGTAAGGTATCTTAATTGCGGTCAAATAGAGAGTTTGACCAATAAAGATTTGGGAGCTGAGTAGCTCCTAAGATTGGGTGGATTTTGCCACCTTGATGAAGTAAACTTGTCGTGAGCAAGCAGGAAGTATTTTATTTATGTTAGTTTATTTTACTTTGTTGCCCTTGTGTAACCGGGTTTAATTATAAGGTAATAAAGGAACTCACTAAGTTCATCTGAACTTACTAGAGTTTGTATGATGATCGCAAGACAAGTGAGTAATCGATGACTTCGAGGAGGGACTAGGCCAAATGATGTCGAGATTAGGGATTATAGACATTTAAATTCATGCACATGGGAAGGGAATACCTTTGGAGAATCTGTCTCAAGAGAAATCATGGTGATACTAGACGACTTCCTAAGAGTCTAGATTCTGAAATAATTAGCCCTTAGCCAGACTTAAAGGGCTCCCATTGTAAACAAATAGATCGTTTAGAGATAAAGATTAAGGGACAAAATATTTAGTGGCTGAGGCCTTGGTTATACGAATTTATAATATTAAAATTATTTTTTGGATTAATTTTTACCTTAGTCTATTTAGGGCAGTTAAGTTAGCCAATTTAAGTATAGGTTCATTGTGACACTCCATACTCAGATCTAGTGAATGAGTCGGGTGTGGGGTGTTACAAAATCACTCTTGCAGATTTTGTAGTTCAATAAGAAAATCTAAATATAGGCAAGTCTTAATCCCTTCTTTCATGGTTACATGAAATTAACTTGTCTAGCAGCAAAGTTTTTCAAAACTCTCTGAAAAATTCAATGAGGTTTTTTCGATCGTTTTTCTTTTGGATGGATATCGTAGAGGCTGGAGCAAAGCATTGTGGTTGTGGTTTGATCACTGCATCAAAAACACACTACTAGAATAAGATTTTTCTCTAATTAGGTCATTGAAGGTATATTTTCTAAAATTCTTTCAACTCAAATTTGTTTCCCACACATGAATCCATAGGTTGTAGTTGTTAGAATTTTTTTCTATTAGGTTATGGGGTATATCGGCATTCCAACAAAAAATATGCCGCCTTATATGTACAATTTGTTAGAAAAATTAGGTAAAAAAAATAGTTATTTTAGGTATAACGAAAGTTTTAAAGTTTTTTAAAACCAAGCCTATTGTTTTATTTATAGTTATAAACTAAACTGAAATTATAAATGTGCTTTGTACAAGGCAGACTAAGTCGATCTCGACTTTCTATCGAACGACCTTCTTTGCTATTCTTGAACCACTAGTTGTTTTGAGTGTGAGTTCAAAGTTTATCGAACCAATCGCATAGAATGAAAACTTTATTAACTTTCAATAGGAAAGTTAATTCTCTCTATAACCAAAAATTATGTTTTTTCCTAGAAAATAGAATTTATTTTGTAAAATAAATTGTCATTATTTTCTAACAAAATAACGATGTATGAAAAATGTTGTAAATTGCTTAACACATAGTTCTTATTTATAGAGAAACAGTATAAGAGTTTTGTTCCAATAAGGCTTGATTAAATAATAATATTTAATAGAAAATACAACTTCTACTCCAATTAGGAGTATAGGGGCAATGACATGCCCTAGTAAATACTAGAGTTTGCTTGCCTTTGTACTAAGCGAGCCTATTTTAGGCCTTTTATGTATTAAATCAATTATATGTGTTACTTGAACTTTTAATCAACACTTATAATTTATCCAACTCAATATTTATTTTCTATTACCCAAAATATTATTTGTTCAATCAATTAATTTAATAATTACCAAAATTAATTTCTCAATTAAATAATTTTCTCAACCCAATTCTAATTCTGTTAAATTCATAGTAACTTAACCGTAATGGAATCTATGAGGAAAACATATTTAATTTTCTTATTCAACAAATTTAGAATGATTAATTAATTTAATTCCATCCTTGAATTTCAATTATTTAATTACAATTATTTACATAATAATTCAAAGAATCTTATATTAATTCCTAAGTCAACTTTTGTACTTAGAAAGAAAATGCATTAACTTCGAATAGTGATTCATGCAATATATTTCTCTCAGTTCATTGATTTCATTGATTTCATATTTGTTGGTTCTTACATGCAATTCATTTCTAGTTATCTTGAGCTAGCAGATAGACCGATTGGACATATATAATTAAGGCTCAAATAATTGGTAACTAAGTTCCAGCTTTTTGCCTATTAATTACAACATTATTTAGTCACGAAGTCATTCCACTAAAGTATCGTGATTGAGATCTCCATTATTATATACCATTACAAAAGCTACTTATCAAATGCTTGTCAAATGACCTTGTTATGTTATCCTCATAAGACATCTTTAATATTTTTGGGATGAATTCATTCTCCTAATATGATCTTATTTTATCTTATGGTAACCATTATATCTTCCTTCATGAAAAGTCAATTACTATCAAATAGTAATTTAATCATTTAACACAAAGAAAAATGACCCATGACCCATTACCCTGTTTACTATTCATATATCATGTAATGTTGATTAGAGAATATCAATTACCCTTTAATTGGGTTATGAATTCCACTATCATGTAATGATGCTACATACTGCAGAAGTCGTATACCTAATGTGCCAGCTTTCATTTATTCATCTATTTAAACTCCAGCTTTTATTTACATTAAAGTATATGAGTCACACATACATAGTCTGTCATCCACTTAGGGTTAAGGTGTGTCACATTATGAACATCACAAGTGAATAAATCCATAAAAAGATCTAGGATCTATTCTACTTTGGTCACATCTAATGTACTATTGCTCCAGTCAACCACATCTATGTCTCTACCTTTTAGGAATCATTTGCTCTGATACCCAAGATAAAGTATCACCCAAATTAGACTTGATAGACAACATATTAGTCTTTCAGTCGATTGTTCAACTCGACCAGACTAAGGACGTATTTAGATTATCAACTAATATAAGTCGTTTTTTCGTATTACAATTCAACCATGTAATACCACTTAATATTTGTTAAATGTTATATAATCAGTGAGCCAATATTTGTTTTTATTTTGTTTTATGTACAAAACCCGTTGAAGACAATATATGAAAATATTAATGAAACTCATGGATATTTTATTAAACTAATTTGTTCAAAAAATACAAGTACATATAAACGAGAATAATACACTAAAGGCACTAGATCCCAACACAATCATAGTCTACAAACATACCTTCTTGCTCTGGTTACATGTAATACAAATAAGTTGACTTTGATTGGCAATAAAACAGATTACTCTCATGAAAATGTTCCATTGCAACTCACAATAGAAAATCAAATAATTACTAAGATGACCTAAACTTTTGGGTAAAAGATGGTTAGGATTCATATTGTACAAATTTAACATTTCACAAAAAATAGATGGAGCATTAAATAAAAGCACCCTAAAAATGTTTAGATAAAAACACAAGCAATTTTCAAATTTTTTAGAAACCCTCTTACATTCTCTAACTTTTACAACAAAATCTTTAGGAAGGTTAGAAAATATATCTAAATTTTTTAGATAAAATCAAACTAACTCCATCTTAACACTATCAAGGACAGCATCTACAACTGTTGATAGAGATAGACCTCTAGTTCTACCTTTTATTGTTATGTTTGACATTTTTTTTCAAAGAGAGAAAAACCAACAAAAGAATAATGTAACATGGAGTATGACATGAAAGAACAGAAAAAAAATAGCAAAAGAACAAGGCATATCAAAGATATAACAAAGAATAAAGAAAAAAGAAAAAAAGAAAAAGGCTAACTATTTATAACAATAGGAAACCTTAAAAGTATTTTCAAATGGGTTACAAACTTGAGAAAAGAAACCTTTATTCTGAGACAATTGAAGTAATAAAAATGATGTAAAAAGACTTGCAAATGAAGTTTATAATCGTAATGTAGTTACATGTTCGAAACATGTGGTACATCCCAATTGTCTTTCCGCTATCTTGTAATTCATGGAATTAAAAAATAGTAAAGATCAATTTCCCTCTTATTCTAGAACTTTTTTTTCCAAGATGGGGTCATCAGTAGCTATTAAAAAGGTGTTAACTTTCTATGGCATTCCATAGTAGAAGTTATTGTTGGTATCTCACAAGTCACTTGAAACTTGTTATCGACCTGCTTATTGAGGGACTATTGCTAATACCTAGATCCGCATGGGCTTATACCCAAGGAAGTAAACACAAGCTGAAGCCTAGACAAATACAAACAACTCAAAATAATAAAACCTATATAGGGTTATTGGCCCGTACACATAATAACATAATAGGATGGACCTTAAATACCTCACAAGGGATCTTTCCTTTATAGAGCACAAAAAATTTTCACAAAGCACTCTCTCTTATATTCTTGAAATAATGATAATGCAACAGCTTATTTTCAGTGAAATCAGAATAGTGGTTTTAGGACCACAAATCTAACGTGAAAATAATTATTTTAATACTATTTTAATGTCTACAGTATGTTAGTAATGTCGTATAAAAATTCCATTAAGAAATTTTATCATTTGAACGCTTAATTTGGTAAAAATGACTTAATCGTAAAAGGTGCAAAATTAGAGTTCTATATGTTAAAGGTATCAAATGTCTATGAAATTAAATGATTAAGGGATTTAAATGGTAATTAGACCATTTTTTATGAGTGGACATTTATGGGCATGAATTAAGTGGTTTTAAGGTTTATAATAGAGGTTAAACATGTAATTTAATAAATAAATGTGAGTAAACTAAAGAAAACAAAAATACCACGTTGTTGTTCATCTTTCTCCATAGAAAAATAAAGGAGAAAAAGCTCCATGAAAGCTTGTTAATTTCAGCTAGACATTCTCCATGCATGTAAGTGTTGTTTTGTCTCGTTTTTAATAATTTTTATGTTTTCGGGATCATTACAACTTAATTTAGCTAGCCTAAGGATTAATTTGCAAAACTATTAAAGGGCTAGTGTTTTACCATTAACATGTTTGTGTGATTCTTGAAAATTATGAAATATTATGAGTCCTTGTTGCTAAATAAACAACTTTTGTAAAGTGTTTTTTGTTGAAAATGTGAATTAGGGATTTATTTGTAAAATGTGTAAAATACATGGTGAAATTATGAAATAATGGTTTGTATGAGTTGCTATGGGATTATATTGAATTTGGCTAGCTTATTATGTGGATGAAATTGCATGAATTTCAATTTACGGGCTTAAGGACTAAATCGTAAAAAAGTTAAAATATTTAGGGTAAAAGTGTAAATTTGCAAAAGTACGTATTTTGGACTGAATTGAATAGAGTGAATATTGAAAGGATTGAATTTTCTTATTTAGATCAATTTAAGCCTTTTACGGATCTAGATTGAGGAAAAGATAAAGTCTCAGACTAGTTGATCCTATTTCGTCATTTTTGTGATTGAGGTAAGTTCGTATGTTTAAATACCATTTTAATGTATTTGATTTAAATGCTATTATGTTATTCATCATATCATGTCACGAAGGAAATCCAACGACGTTACGATGACTATCGAGCCCCATTTGAACATGAGGAATATATAGGATATGACATGTCATTAGGGTTACCATATTTCAAGTACTGGTCTGAATGTCCTACCGATGGCTGAGTTTTTAGCATTTTTTACGGATACTTGTTAGCTTGTGTGAGCGACATCGTGTAGCTATATTCTGACCGTCAGCTTGTGTGAGCAGACCCATCTATGGCTCGAGTGAGCATCTATGTAAAGGAAAAAGAAAGGAATGGTTTCAACCATATGTTAGCACACTTTGTGTGAGCTTCCCGCATATCCGATATTATTTTAAATGTTTCAACGGGCATGAAAAGGGAAAGAATAGTAAGTGTACCTAAAGTTAAGAACTTATGAAAAGGTATAATTATTGATAATCAAGTATGAATACTCATGATTATGAAAAGTATGATTTAAGTGATGCTATGCTTATGTTCTATACCTTACCATGTGATGATATTGCTATGTTATGTGTTTAGTCACTAACTTGTGTTGTTGATGATGTTTAGGCTTGTGCTGAGCTATGTTGGATTGATTCATGTCTATTTTATGAGATTTTGCATTGAAATGGTAAGCTATGTTTATGATTTACGAACTTACTAAGCATTATGTGCTTACGTCGTTTTTCTTTCCTACGTTTTATAGATTATCGAAAGCTCGATCGATTTGGAAGCTCTTCGGAGACCTATCACACTATCTAGAGATTATATCAGTAGATTTTGATGTTTTAGTCGTGGTTATAATGGCATGTATAAGTGGACTTGTGTTAATGATCTAGTTGATATGTTTGGTATGTATATATGTGGTATTATTGTAACAGCCTAATTTTGGTGAAATCGGAATAGTGGCTTCGGGATCACAAATCTGAGCCAAAAATAAAATTTATTTTTATTTTATTATATGGTTTGTATTATGATAGACATGTCATTTGAAAATTTTGATAAGAAAATTTTGCCGATTATATGCTTAATTACGAGGACTAAAATCGCATAAAATGAAAAAGTTGGATTCTAGTAGCTAGAAGGATTGAATAGCTATGGAATTCAAAACTTAAGGTCCTTATATGGTAAATAGGCCATTAAAAAAAGTATGTAGATATTTTGGTATGACTCATCCATGGAAAAATAAAAAAAGGCTAAGGACTAAATTGGAAAGATGAAAAGTTATTAAATGACAATTTAATTAAATGAAAAAGAAAATAATTTCATATCATCTTCCTCAAATATTTCCATGGAAACCCTAGGAGAGAGGAAAAAGACTTATCAAGCTTATTTGGGTAAGTAATCAAGCCTCATTTTTAGTAATTTTTATATTTTTGAAACTGGGATAGTCTAATCTATCTATTTGGAGGAATAATTTGAAAAGTTATCAAAGTATGAAATTTTGTTCATGGATGAATATGCTAGAAATATGAAATTTATGGTAGAAAATGAAATGTTGTTGATAGATAAACAACTTTTACAAAGCAAATTTTTATGGAAACTTAATTTAGGGACTAAAATGAAAAACTGATAAAACCCAAGGAAAATTTTGAAATTTGTGAAATGTATGTGCTGTAAATGTAGTATATAAATTTTGGTTAGGCTTTGAATATGGAGTAATTGCAAAAATTTTATTTTTCGAGCCTAGGGGTGAAATGGGAATTTATGAAAAAGTTAGGGGCAAAATGGTGATTTTGCCTAGGATAAAAATTGAGTCCACTTGAATATAAAATATGATAAATTGATGTCAAATTTACTCGTATAGATCCGAATAGACCAAATTCATTGCTAGAATGAGGAAAATAGGAAAAAGTCAGATTAGTAGATTTTTCGTACACGAGCAATTGTCGAGGTAAGTTCTTGTAACTAAATTTTATGTGTTTTTATGCTTGAATTAAGTGTTGTGTTTGTGAATTGTATAAATATCATATATGTATATGACGTTGAAAATATACCTGACAAAGCCCGATTAACGAAAATGCTCGATAAAAGATAAACGAGAAAAATGTTACTTTTATGCTTGGAACAAATGTGGAAGGTGATCATTTAAATTATATGAATGTTATAGATGTATGAAATAATTACATGCAGGAAATGCTTGAAAAGGTTAAATCTCGTTTAATAAATGAATATCGATGGATATGTGATTTCTCGAAATGAATGAGGTCCTACATTTATTGCTGACGGGATTTATCTCAGACGAGTAATCCTATCGACCTCATTTATGAAAGGATTTAGCCCAAACAGGTAATCCTGATATAAATCCTTTCGAGCATATGTTATGAATTGGATTTAGCCCGGACAGGTAATCTAGATCAAGCTCTTCAGAGCATATGTCATAAAAAGGATTTAGCCTGGACTGGTAATCCTATTGTATAATGTGTGGCTCGAAAGTGTACTCTTCGATATAGTACCCTATGGGTACCATTGGACATGAATTGATGGATTCTGTTTCGTACACCTCGAGTATACTACCTGTGTAACCATCGGTATTTCAAATAAATTCAACAGGTAAAAATCTTGATATGAAAAGATATGGATAAAAAATGAGTTATTACACGTATTCGACTGAAATACAAGTAAATGATGATACATGACATATGATATATGAAAACATGAGATGATGATATTTGTACATAGACTTTATTTGATAAATATATGTTCATTCTTGATTATAAACTTGTACAACTTGAGTGTACTAATCGTGACCTAGATGTTCTGAGTAATATGAGTAAAGTTCTTATATGAAATTATCTAAATTCGAAATGAACTATTACGAAATTATACTTGTAATAATGAGATGAATTATGCATGTTGAATGAATACATGTTATGGAAAGCATATGTGCTTGGAAACTTGATTGTTGTTGAGCCCATATATGTTTTGATGTTAATATGGAACATATGACTAACAAGGGCAATGAGAATGTGTGTAGGGCTTGAGATCAAACTGATTGATTATGCCTTACATAGTTACTGTAAGAGTATGCCCAAAGATCAATCACGAGATGGTTGTAATAACATATTTGATTTATCATGTTTATTGATATAAGGCACTGCCATTATTATTTCAGTTTCTTTTCTGTGTACATAAATAAACTGTTTTATAATAATGTCCTGAGAATAATATGATTATTCTTAAAAGATCCTTAATCAAGTATTATTGTTGGCTAGGACAATAATAATGCATTAAGACTATATGTAGTTGATTGATGATAAAGAGTTTTCATTGATATGGAGTGTCAAAATCAATGCATGAATATGTGTGTTAGAGAACAACATATTGGACTGACCTGCTATGAGTATGTTTCTTGGATTATTATGTAATTGTCACAATATTACTCATAGTGATTAATATGTATATGATCCTCATACTTGAGATCATTATTATCGCAACATCATGAGTTGTATATTTTGATATAGTCAAACGAACATCGTAACTGGTTGTTCTATAAAGACTAATGTTGGATATACCACAATCTATGTAGAGGGATATGGTTGATCAATATAGGATAAGTCCCTCCTACATAGTGGGAGTAATATCTTAGGCCACTTGATTGAGTGAGACTAGAAATGCATGGCCATGCTCAAATAAGTTGATATGAGATGCCATACTTATTTGTGTATCATAGTTCACTTAAGGTATCAAGAAACATGGGATGGACTATGCAAGTGTGACTATTCCATGACTTGTGTCCATTCCAAAGATATAGGACTTAAGTATTAATGCATGAAAGGTTAATCACAAAAGGTTATGTCGAATCATGACTTCTCGTAACTTAGGTAGCAATGATGCATTGCTAGATGCCACTCATTGTTTGTAACATTAGAATTGTTCTAATATTACTGCTAACGTTACAAGAACCTATAGGGTCACACCCTATGGTTGAAATGAACGGAGTAAAACATAGTTGGTATTGTATTCTAATTGTCAGATGAATTAAATTATTTATAGAATTAATTTAATTGGGCAATCAAATTGTTGAACATATTATACGTACAAGGATGTTGTACACATAATCAGAACATAATTTCATTAGTATATGAATTTGGTTCGTATATAAGTTTAAATAAATATAGTTTACAGAAATCTTTATTATAATTAATGTAATTATAATTTTCGGTTAAACATTATTATATTTATTTTAATGATGACTATTATGTTTAGATTAATTTTAATGAATTAATATTCATTAAAAAGATATACCAATTAAAAGGGTGTTGTATATGGCAAGGGTAAAAACCCTAAAGAGATAATATATAAATCAGCTCGAAACTATGCAAAAGGGTCTAGCAGCCGTCAAGCATAAAAATCACTGAAATAGTTTTTGAGATTTTTCTACCGTTCATTGTCAACTGGGTGGACTACGTAGAGGCTGACATCGGAAAGGTTGCGGCTTGGTTCGATAGTGGTTCAGGATTCCCGTTGCTTAGGCGTCGCTGTCTACTCAGATTGAAGTTTCTGTAATTTCGAAACTTTTTATCACCCCGATACGTTCCTTACACATGGATCCATGGTTTGGATCGCCAGAATGTTTTTAATTATTTTATTTTTCCGCTGCGCCTTGGAGGCACTGGCGTTCCAACAATTACCTCAAAATAGAATGAATGGTAAGTCAAGTACTATGTTATACGAACTTACTAAGCATTTTATGCTTACTTGGTTTTATTTTCCTGTTTTAGAGTAAATCAGAAGCTCGTTGGATTGGAAGCTTGGCAGAGATCACTCACACTAATTATCGACCTATGCCAGTACAATATGGTAAAGCAAATATTGGTTACAATGGCATGTATAGGTTATTTGGGTCATATTGGCATGTAAATGTAAATGATTATTGTAATCTAGCCATTGCAATGGCTAGTAATGATTATGTTTTGGTACATGTATATATATGTATTTAAGTTTACTTTATGGAGATAACATAAGTGTTTATTATTGATTGATTGAGAAAGGTTAAATGAGTATGCTTAATTAAGGTAAGATTATAGACATGTATGCATGAAATAATAAGCCATGATGAATGATGGAATTAGATTAATTTGAATGATTGAATTGGTTGGTTTATAGATGTGAGTTTTAGTGAAGGACATGGGTGTGATTTTGGGTGAGAAATGAAGCTAGAAATGGCTTTATTTTGTCCACACTGGCAGACAAACGGGCGTGTGTCTAGACCATGTGTGACACATGGCTGGGTACATGGGTGTGTAGTTAGGCCATGTGTCCCTTGCACCTAAATTTTGAGAAACAAAATGCTTAGAATTGAGCACACGGGCATGTGTCTCAACCGTGTGTGCTACAAGGCCTAGCACACGGGCGTGTGTCTTGGTCGGTGAAACTTGCACCTAATTTTGAAATGAATTAATTAACCACACGGCCTAGCACACAGACGTGTGCCATGTCCATGTGCACAAGTCAGAGAGTTACACGGGGTCGAACATGGCCTGTAGCATGGGCGTGTCCCTTGGACCACACGGGCCTGTGAGCCTTGTAACTTGAAATTTTTTTGAAATGTCACGAAAAATTCTTAAAGTTCCTGATTAAGTCCTGACTCAATTCTAATGCTCGTATTGGACCTCGAGGGTCCATTTAAAGGACGTTATGAATAATTTTGAAATTTGAATTGTAACTACATGAAATATCTGAAAATGTTTCGAAATTTTTCGGTAACGCTCCGTAGCCCTATTCCAACAACGGACACAAGTTAGGGTTGTTACAATTATGGTTGGTGAATTTTTGGCCTTTTGATACTTTAATGGTTGGTGTTGATATGGCCAAGTGAAGGTATATTTTGAATGACCAATTTGGTATGTTTGAATCTGATTTGTTATATGGTCAATTATGCTATGGCTTAGTATGGAAATAGGTAGTTGTGATGGTTGATTTGTGGACAAATATGTTTACATTTAGGTTAATTTAATGATTTGTGATTGAGGTGCCTTTTGGAATATTGGTTGTATGGATAAATGACCTATTTAATTGGTTTTATTATGCATGTTTTAGTCATGTTTTAAGGCTTGATTGTATGTGCAAATGGCTTGTAGGTTTGTGCTTGATTTTGGCCTATTTCTTGTCCACGCGACCAAAAACATGGGCATGTGTCTCAGCCGTGTGTGACACACGCCCGTGTGTCCCCTATAGGTTTCAAAGAGCTGTAAGTGAGGCAGTTACACGACCTAGCACACGGCTTGGCACATGGGCGTGTGAGGCCATTTCGAGAGTTACACGGCCTAGCACACGGGCTTGTGGCTTAGCCATGTGACCTAAGTTAGAGAGTTACATGGGCAGGGACACGGGCTGAGACACGGCTATGTGTCCTTTTTTCAAATGTTACACGACCTGAGACACGAGTGTGTGTCTCAGTCATGTGATCCCTGCAGTGTGAATTTTTCTAACTTTTTCCTTAAGGTTTCATATGTTCTCGATTTAGTCTCGAATTGTCTTAAAAGTATTTTTAAGGCCTCGAGGGCTCGAATAAGGGACGATATGGGTGTGTTTAAATGAATTATGCTATGATTTATCTAATGTTTGAAAATGAATGTTTTAAGTTATGATTTTACGGTAATGCTCCGTAACCCTATTCTAGCGACAGATACGGGTTAGAGTGTTATAGATAAGCTTTTGCAAGCTTGCTCTAAGTTGCTAACACGAAATGAACAAGGGATCTAACGACCCTAAATTTGTAGAAGAAAGCTTGTGCATAAATAGTTGGATCTGAGCAGTTGCCCAAGCAGTTTTGTGTAGGAGACGCAAAACCTATAAATTCTCATACACACTACTAATGAAGCATGTACACCTTACTGCTCTAGAAACTTACTATATATTATTTATCTTTTTATGTACTTACTATCTTAAGTATCGGAGGGTATTTCACAAATAAAACTCAAAATCAATTTCTCCTTTTTGTACATTGATAATTTACTTACAATCATCCTAATCCATCTTCCAAAATTGACAGAAACATATATAAAATAGGCTAAATGCTTAAATTAGAGCCCAACCTTTTAAGAGTTGCACATATAAGGGCCAAACCTTTCAAAATTCTTATATAATGGTTTAACATTTATACAAATGTTCAAATAAGGACTTGTCATGTATTTCAACCCAATTTGAGTAAATATTTGGTGAACTCTAACGTATTTAGAATAAAGTACAAGACAATTGAATCAAATATTGCTTTTAAAAAAATAAAAACATAATTTGAGACATAATATACGACATTTGAGAAGCTCTTATTTGAGCTCTTTGAAAGGTTTAGCTTTCATTTGAGCAATTTTGTAAATATTAGACCCTTATATGAGCATTTTTAAAGGTTTGACCTTTATGTGAGCCACCTCTATAAAGTTTGGGCTCCAATTTGAGCATTTAGCCTATAAAATAAAATAGATGATTTTATACATTTATTTATTATTATTTTTTGATAGAAATATATTTTTGATAAGAAGACTTTTTTAGTTAGTATAATATAAACAACTTGAGAGATCTGAATTAATATTATACCCCTCTAATCTCAACCTCTTTTACTGTCTCCCTTTATACTCCCACCCCTATTTTATAGTGGCAACTAATTTCTTTCCTGTGGATGCACAGGTTGATCGCATGCAGTAATTGAAATATGTTATGCTTTGCATATAAAAAGTAAAACAAGTTTTTTTTTTAAAGCTTAGATAACAAATCTAAGATAACATCAATAGCTAATGTAATATATCTGTGACTAGTAACGACTGTCGAATGTCATCCTCCAAAAGTTCCCTTACATATCTAAGGGGTTCCTAAAAAACAACCAATTGGTCCATCACGCCACCATTTGCTTTCGCAATGCAATCCGCAACTCTGTTGGCCTCCCCCTAAATATGTCTAAACTTAACTTCCCAATGTTTTAAACACGACTGATGAATGCTTTTAATTTTATCAACATTGTTTACTTATGCCCAACTATTTCGAATAAATTCAATCAACATAGCATTATTACATTCTAATATTTAAAAAAATATAAAAGAGTCAAATTGTATAAGCATATAATATAATTTCGTTAGTTAGTAATCATATTTATAATCTAAATTATTTAGTTGTTGATTACCATATTTATAGTCAAATATGTTGTAATTTACGCAACCATATTTTAACATTGAAATAAATAATAATTACTGAAATACAAGGTCAGTAATTATAGGAAAAAGGATTCACCTAATAACAATAACTAAAAATGATTACAAGTTGCACGGATAACAATATCACTTTTCATGAAAACAACATCTCACTAACTAATTTTTCCTAAAGTTTTTTTTACCCTATGATGCATAGGTTGATTTTTTGGATTAATTAAAATATATTAAATTAATGTATGTTATTTTTCTAATAAATTCTCTCAAATAACATAAGTAAGAAATTAAAATATAAAAAATATGGGATATAAAATTAATTTGTAAACAGTACTAAAAGATAATTTTAAACTACATTTAAATATTTAATTATATTTTAAATTATTTAAAAGCTTTTAAATTTCTTATAATTTTTAATAAAATTTAAATTTATTTTAAAATTTTTAAAATTACTCTTAATATTAATGTAATTAAATATTGGAATGTAAATAACTTATATTAATTTAAATATTATTATTATTTTTAATATGGATTGAAATATATCTAAAGTAAATGATAAGAAAATAATCATCTAAATTATTTATCCACTTTTAAAAAAGTTAAGGCTTTATTTGAGCACTTTCAAATAAATTTTACTAAGAATACTTTCTTTTGGATGGTATGATATAATCAAGAGATGCGAATCAATATTATACTCCTGCCCCTACGCTGCGTCCGATGTAGGAATTGATCGCATATAATAATTAAAAAATAAATTAAATTGAAACCAAGTATATTAAATTGTTTCATTAGTTAATACGAAATCATAATTATAGGAAAAAGTGTTCACTTCATAACAATAAATAAAAAATGCTGACATGTTGCGCGGATAACAATACCACTTTTCATAAAAACAACCTTTCACTAACTAATTTTTCTTAAAATGCATCAAAGCCTTATTTTAGATAATATCTTATTTTCTTAATTCTGCATCGCACTGGTTAATTTTGCATTTTAATTAAAAATATATTATTATTTTTTTAAAATTAATGTAACTAAAGATTGAAATATAAATAATTAACACCAATTATTTTTTAAATATTTAATTTAATTATTTTTAAAGATTAATGTAATTAATAGTAAATTACATTTTATTATTTTTTAAAATTAATTTAATTAAATATTGAAATATAAATAATTAGATAAAGAATAGTATTATTATTTAATATGAATTGAAACATATTTAAAGTAAATTATAAGAAAAATACTATTTAATTTATTTTATTATTTGAGTATTTTCAAAAAGCTTTTACTTTTCCAATTTGAGGATTTAGTAATTCGATTTTATGCTTTTTATTTATTTATTTTTAATTGGTATTATGTAAACAAATTGTTGAAGTGTGAATTAATATTATATCCCACTAATCTCGCCCTCTTTTACTGTCTGACTTTATACTCCCACCCCACCCCTACTTTATAGCGTCAATGTCCAAAATCAAATCCCCCATTTCCTATTATGTTTCTCTCTCGTTCCACCATGTCCTTCCTCTTCCTTTTCCTGCTCTCCTTGGCTCTCCTCCTCCACTCTTCCTCCCCTTTGCCCTACCCTTACAGTAAGCCACTTCCACCACCTTTTGTTTTTCTTTTCTTATTCTCGCTCACTATCTTCTAACTGCTGCTATTGTATTTTGTTTTTGTTTTCTTTGCAGACACTAGCTTCCACATTGACTGCGGCAGTTCCACTCCTTCCACCGACTCCTACAACATCTCTTGGCTACCCGACAAATTCTTCACTGGCGGTTCCACCTCCGTGGTCTCCGAGCCCCTACATTTCCATCTTCAACACGAAAAGACTCTCCGTTACTTCCCACTCTCCTCCGGTAAGAAGAATTGCTACAATATCCCCCTTCCTGCTGGCCGTTACTACATCCGTACTTTTACCGTTTACGACAACTACGACGGCAAATCCCATTCCCCTTCCTTCGACGCTTCTGTCGAGGGCACTCTCGTCTTTTCCTGGCGCTCTCCTTGGCCCGAATCTCTCACTCGAGATGGCGCTTACTCCGATCTCTTTGCCTTCGTCAAAGACGGTCAACTCGATTTCTGTTTTTACAGCATTGCCACTGACCCTCCCGTCATCGCTTCTCTGGAAGTCGTCCAGATCGATCCTTTGTCATATAACTCCGCCCAAACCAGCGATAGCTACATTCTAGTCAACTATGGGCGACTCTCTCCCGGTTCATCACAATGGGGACCCGGTTTCACATCCGACCCGGACGCCTTCGGCCGCTCCTGGCAATCCGATTCCGATTACCGAGCTGGAAAGTCGGAATCCGCTAAAGTTATAACCACTAAAGAAAAAATAACTGGTACCGATAAAGCGCCGAATTACTTTCCCATGAAATTGTACCAATCGGCGGTGACAATTGAGGGACGTCTGGAATACGAATTACCAGTGGATGCAAAGCTTGATTACTTGGTGTGGTTTCATTTTGCGGAGATCGATTCGACGGTTAAAAAGGCAGGGGAGAGAGTGTTCGATGTGCTGGTCAACGATAAGAATGTGAGTAGAGTGGATATATTAAAGGAAGTTGGGAGCTTTGCGGCTTTTAGTTTAAATTATACGGAGAAGAATTTGAGCAGTTCTGTGTTGAATGTGAAGCTGTCGCCTGTGGCAGGGGCTCCGTTGATCTGTGGGCTTGAAAATTACGCCATGGTTCCAGCTGATTTGGCCACGGTTCCTGAACAAGGTAAAGATGCTGAATTTTTATTATTTATATGAACTTTTTAGTGATTTGCATGTTAAGTTGAAAGTTGCGTATGAGAGTTTGGTTGGTCCTTGAAATCATTAGTTTTCTATAGGAAAATTAGACTTTTTGGGTAGTTAATTTGATTAGGAATGGTGGTGGGTAGGATATGCGATTTTATTTATTTGTCTGAATCTACAAATTTACCTAAAAGTCCGAACCTATTTATTTTCCGCAAATTATCCGAGTATTAAATACTTTTTATCTGTTGGATATCCGAATCTGAAAAAATCCAATTTCGAAATTTTCATTTTTTTTTATATCCAAATCCACACATCTGAATTCAAATCTCCTAAATTCTGAACTTATAATCTTATGCATATAATGTCAAAATTATAAGCATTTTGTAACGAATGAATTTGGATATCGAAATCCACATCGGTTATCCAAATAAGTAATGTACCCTTGGATTATGGAAAACCGGGTATCCACCCAAATCTCTAGTGGATAGTAATTTTAAAATCTGAATCCGCCAAAAAGAAAACAGATCGGATATCCAAATAGCTTTCTATTTAACATGTGATTATAATAACTATTATTTTATTAAAGTAGGTGCCAAGGGGAGATCGAGTTCTCATAATGAAAACTTAAAAGTTTGAGTCTGTGTTCCATTTATTAATATTTCCCCAATATATGTTAGAATCACTTACGAAGGATGGCCATATTGTCACATGTATTCATCTAGTGGGTTATAGATGGTTGTGATAAATGCGTGAGTTTGGCAAGAAAAAACGGGAAATATGCTTGTCCTTGTTCTAGTTTCCTTGGAAACTGGAGCAAATCCTTAAATGGGCCTTATATTGCGGTTGGTGTTAAAGATCAGGACTTCGAAGGAACTGATTCTTGGAAGGAACAATAGTTCTCTTGGTTTAGAAAATGAATAGATAGAAAAAGTTCACATGTAAATAATGTTTGTGCTGAAGAGAGAAATTGGGATATATATTTCTGAAATAGATGTGTTACTTATTTGGCAATCTTGTAGTGGTCGCAATGAAAGCATTGAAAGATTCACTCCGTGTTCCTGACCGAATGGGTTGGAATGGTGATCCATGTGCTCCTACTGATTGGGATGCTTGGGAAGGAGTTACATGTCATACTAACAAGAATGGAACTGGCCTTGTCATTACTCAAATGTAAGTGCCGCCTTTGCTTCTATTTGACAAACACAACTCTCATTCTTGAATCAAATAAAATTGGAAAAGTATAGACAATAGTAAAATGTGATAACAATAGGATCTTAGAGATGGAGTAATTACTTGTTGAGAGGAATTATTGTGCCAATATGTAGACTTAGAATAAGAGATGGTGATACAAGAGAATCAGGAAGGTAATGTTTGAGAGAAATGTAAACATTGTAGAGAGAAGAAAAAATCAAAATGTTTCTGAATTAGGTTGCAGAGGTTCTTTTTTTAGATAGATATAAATTTCACTTTATTTGGGACAGCATAAGTCCATTTACTATTTATTTTAGTGTGACTGCTTATAACTGTACCAGAGCCAAAATTTTATGTTTTTTATGCTTAGATCTATATATATTGCCCATGCATATATTACAGAGAACTTGGAAGTCAAGGCCTGAAGGGGTATATCAGTGAGCAGATTAGTCTCCTGTCAAACTTGATTAATCTGTAAGTATTAGCTGTTAGCCTTCTACGTTCTCAACTCGGCATCATATACATAGTGAAAAGTAAATGATTTATTAAGCGTGATTACCTTTCTGACTTGTTTCATTTGTGGAGCATTTAACTCATGACTTACAGTCTTTCATTGTTGGTTCCTTTGGAATTACTTGTCTTGTTATTGGAATTTTCATTTCTTTTAAATTGTTCAGGAACTTGAATTCTAATTCTTTAGATGGCACTCTACCAATTGGGCTTGGACAAAAATCCCTTGCACGACTGTAAGTTCTAATTCTTTTATTAATTTGAAGTGCACTGTAGACTCTAATAACGGTCTGTCTTTCTTTTTCTTTTGTTCCCTTCTGCTAGGTGTGTTTTTACCCTTAACTGGTAAAAATATTGTTTTATCACAGTTTGTGCTGTAGACTTCTGGATCAGCCTTTTACAGTAGTGGCTTTTCCCTCCTGTTACATTGTTTTTGTCATAGTGGCAAAAATATGGATTGGTCATAGTTTATCTATTTGCATTTTCGTTGTGCATATTGGAGATTAATATTTTTTCATTTTTTACTTTTCCATGTCCTACCATTCTTTTTCAATGTTTCTTCAAGATGGTGGCTTAATCATCAGATCCATGAGTCAACTTTTTTCTTGAATTTAATGTATTGCCTTTGACTTGTATTTTTGCAGGGATTTGTCCGATAATCAATTCTCTGGCTCCATACCGGAAAGTTTAACATCTTCAAATCTGCAGCTTGTGTACGTGTTGTCCCTATTGTTTTTAGAGAATTCAACACAATTTCATTTTCTTGATACATAATTGTTCTGTACATGCTTAAGATTTCTTTTATTCATACGAAATAAGCATATTATTAATTGTAATTATTTCAATGTGATTTTGATAAAGATGTTGATGTGCTAAGCCTTTTCTGAGGAGGTGGGACAAGCTTTATGATCATATTGCATGGTTGTTCTTTTGAATATGGTCATATCTTTAGAAGGCAAAGTAAAATTGAGGTCCATTTTTATAGTTTCATTCAATCTCATTTTTGCCTTCCTCTTAACGTCATGTATATCTTCCACTGGATCACCTACCATCATGGTGCATTGGAAGGTCTATTTCATTTAGATGTCCAAACCGCCTTAAAACACGGTTCTCTATCTTCGTTCTCAAAGCGTTTAACTCCTCCTTTCAGTCCATTGTAGATCATAATGCCTGAGTAGGATTTGTGGACATTAGGAGTGACATTTCCACCTATTTCCTGATGCTTTTTGAAAATTGAGCTGATTTAACTAATTGGTCCCCTTTTTACCTATTTTAAACTCTTCCACTCTCGCATGTGTCCTTCTATTCCTATGGCATGGTTCCTTGCCATTAACATTACATTTTGCTTATTCTCTTGTCAGGAGGCTTAACAATAACTTATTGGAAGGGAGAGTTCCAGAAGAACTTTACTCTGTTGGTGTGCACGGAGGGACTATTGAGTATGTCATATTTTTTAATTTGTTCTTTATTATGGAGGAACTGTTTTCTGGTTCACATGCATATAGATGTCAATTGTTTGTCTTTATCCATTCTGCATGCATATAGATTTCGATTGTTTGCATACTCGTACTTTTCCCCATTTTGTACATATCATCACTCTGTTCATTTCGTTTAGTTGCTTAGAGGAGATTCCATGGCTTCATTTATTCTTCACTTTTGGTGGAAAATTTATCTCATTTTTCCTCTTTGATCATAACTGTTCAATCTCATTACAACCTTTCCTATTACACATTAAAAGCTAACCCTTGTTGTTTTATGTCCTACATTTTTTATAAAATTGCTTGAAACATTACTTTTGGCCTGAGATATAACTTGACACTCTTCCACCAAAATAATAACAATAATAGTAAAAGGAAATTCTTGTATTATGACAAATGAATGGATTACCATGGCTGTTAACTTGCTTGCAAGGAGCTATCTTGTCTTTAAAAGTTTGAAAGCCTGATTTGGGTCAGTAATTGCTTCAAATGAGTTTAATATTCTCAAACCTAGCTAAGCTTGGTACTCTAGCTTGAGTTCGTGTTTGATACTGCATGAGCTATAGTAGTGTTCATTGAGCTGAACCTAAGTAGCTCACACTTGATGTACTTACACTGGTAACTAATATGTGGGTTAGATGCCGTGATTGAAGCTATATGGTTGATCAATTTAGCTTTTGCTTTGATTGATGCGTGTTTTTCTATTAATTTTGTTTTTTGCAAAAAAGTAAAAAGAAATAGCTAAAGCATCAATCAAATGGAACCTTATTTGTACCTAGGAAATATATGCTTAAAGTTGCCAACTCAATTTTATAAATAGCTATATTTTTATACGGATTTTTTATATAGTTAACTGTGATTTATTTCCTCCAGTCTTTCTGGTAACAAAGGCTTGTGTGGAGTTCCTCCTTTACCGGATTGTCCCCTTTTTTGGGAGAATGGTCGCTTGTCGAAAGGTGGTAAAATTGCAATAGGCCTATCATGCTTCCTTTTTGTTGCTGTGCTGCTGCTGGTGATCTACATATTCTGTATCAGGCGGGGTAGAAATGATTATGATTTTGGTTTACCTTCAGATTTAATATGTAAGTACTATTTCAGAAGTTCGGTTTTTATCAGTTGCCTCAGCTTGACTTTCGAATTAGCATTAATATATATATTATGCATTTATGATGTCATTACATTATTGCCCTTTCATAAATTTTGACTCTCACTTTAAGATGCAAAACTTACATCTGATAGGCTAGAAGTGCAATCCTAACTCCAAAATTTCAAGGCTAAATTTAACTTAAATCATTTAACTTTAGTACCAATAATGCATTTGCTTCCTGTTTTGGGAGCTAGCTATCAATCACTATAGGGAAATTAAGAAAATTTCCAATCCTAAAAGCTAAAATTGATTCGACCCCTCAGTGGGTTGATATCCAAACCTGGCTCTGATTCATGGAGAGATCAAATTTGAATAAATCTGATTGAGTTAGAAATTGAATTCATTAAGAACTATTGCATTTTGATTGTTGTAACATGGCTACACTTCAGTTGCTTGTTTGTTTGGTTTAATCTGCTTTTGTTTCAACAGCAAATTGACTGATGCTGCGATTGCGTGTGATAAAATTGTTTGTTGGTGTTGTTTGCAGCACTTGCTGCGAAGAGGAACAGGTATCAAAGACAGAAGTCATTGATGCTGCTTGAAATGGAGAGTCAGCACGCCAAGGGGTTACCATCAGTTCCCCTCAACCCCCGTTAGTAGTCAAACAGCCAGCTTTGGAAAGGAAACATTACTGGTTTTCGTAGTTTTCCATTCACACATGAAGAGGGCATATATATATAGAGAGAGATTAGAGGGGGCGCATGCAAATGAAATGCAGTGCAGTTATATAGGGAATACCATAAAATAAAACACGTGAATGAATTTCTATACTGAAAAAGGAAAGAAAAGACAAAAAAACCAAGAGTTGGTGGATTTGGATTTGACCAACGAAATGGGGCCTTAGAAAGTCGCATTCGCTGTTGAAATGCATTGTATCTCAATTCGCCTTATAGTTTTTCCCATTGATCAACAAAAGGGTATAAGGAGGTCAGTGTATGTGTTAGTCATAACCCTTTTTTTTTGTGTGTGTGTGACATTTGGTGAGCAATGCAATGCATGGGGTCATAAATATCCACACTTGGATTATGTAAATGAGACCACTAATTTATTGCCAAGAGGTCCAGGTTGATTCTACTTAATTTTTATACGTCACTCTTGTTTCAATGCTCACTCTTTCACCTCTGGATTTAGGATTTATATTTGGTTGTTTCTGCAATCAATTGTAGAATTGTTAACCGTCGTGTATGAGTTGTGTCGTTTCCTCGATAGTTCATTTGATTGCCCAAGGTTAAATGTCTTCTGAATAATTCTTTTTCCCTCTATCTGATTTGAGTTATTTTTGTTGGTTTGTATAAAGAAAAAGGGATCCAACAGAAGAAATGTGGTAGTGAATTTTTTTTTCCTATCTTCGCATTAAAAAAGGATTACTAATAGATTATAAAAGATAGAAAATTAGTTTAATTACAAGTATGATTTGACATTTTCATTTTCTTTTTGATGAAAACATGTTTGACGTTTAAGTTTTCAATATTTCTTTAAAGCATGAATTTACTAAAAGAAAAAGTCAAAAGTGGCTCATTCTATCATCCCCCGTTAAATTTGTAATAAATGCGATGGCAAAATATTCCAAATCCCATAAGGTGATTTTATTTGGGCACTTTTTTAAAGGCAAAAGGGGTTGCTGGGTACTGAGTAGGACGTGTTTTCAATTAAAAATTAAGTTTTATCGTCTGAAAAGTTTCATCATAATATTTAAAATTTTTTGAATATTTATAATAGACTAAATGATTAGAAAAGGTCCATTTCTAAGGAAAATCATGAAAATGAATCATTTTTCCTCATAATTATACGAATGGTCTGATTTTCCTAAAACGTGTTGAGTTGAAATTTTTTTTAGGGGAAACACAAAAAAGTGCGTCTAGCTTAGCCTCTTTTTCCTTGCTGATATGTAAAACGCACTCACGTCAGAGCGCTTCCACATAGGTGTGCTTTTGCCTGTGCTTTAACGGTCAATTCCAACAGCTATTTTAACTAGTCATTGGCCCCCCAACGGTAAAAAAAAAGTATAATCCCTCCCCCCCTCCCAACATACACATTTCTCACAGTTCTCTCCTAAGTACTAGTGTGCCTAATTATTATTGGATCTGATGTCCTAATTGTAATATTTTTGTCTAAGTACAATTGTAATTTTTTTAAACAAATTGGTTCATAAAATTATTCATGAATTACATTAATACTTTGTATATTGTCCTCACATGGTTTTTGTATGTAAAGCAAAAAAGAAGCAAATATTAACTCATTGGTTTTCTAATGTTTAACTAATACTAAGCAGTATTATGTGGTCTGATCGTAATATGGAAAAATAACTTATATTAGTAGACGAACTTAAGCATGTCCTTAGTCTAATTGAAAATAAGCAAATCGATTGAAAGACTACTATGTTGATTCGATCTCGTTTCGGTGATGATTGGAGTCGTTTAGATTGCCCAATCATGAATTTGAGTAAGACTTGGTTTGTTTCAAAAAGGGATGGAAAAGATAGACAATGGCTACATACAAAGGTTGAAAAGAAAGATAATTAAGCAATGGATAGGGAATTCAGCTAACAAAAAAATTAAAAAGATAATTGATAGATTAGGTGGAATGGAAAATAGAACTCAAGCTTTAAGAACGATTCAATACTATAAAGAGTATTGCCTGGGGACTTATATTGCTTAAGGTGAAAAATGATGAAGGTAGATGGACCTTGACTTGTTACGTAAAGAGGTAGGAACCACAGGTATAATGAACGCCACACCAAAACACGATAAGTTCGGTTTACAAAGGAAAGATTGACGCCACAAGCTATGCTTGATAAGTCAAGTCAAACTCGAAAAGAACTATGAGAATTGGAAATCTCACAAAAGAACATTTGTTCATATAATTTGGCAAAAAGTCTTTCAAATAATTATAAAAACAAACTATTTATAGGCTAAACATGTTCCAGCCGAATGGACACAAACTAATCAGCTTAAATGAGTTATTGATGAACTTAATTAAGCTAATTAAAACTAAAAGACCTTTGATGAACTCTAACTTATGTAACGGAAATGGATAGCTTATTTAATCTTCTAAATCAGCTAATAATGAGCTCTAATGAGCTGAACAGCCCATTAATTCTCCTTTGAGCAACTGAATGGATAGCAGCAACAATTGGCTTAAATTTGGCACGCGACCAGCTTCTTTGTATGAATGCTTGAAGAAAACTGATGCAATGTGTAAATGAACGAAATTGAACAGTCACTATAACATAAAAAACATTTGGAAGCTGAATGGCTTGTGTAATCAACTCCTTGTCCATTAAAATCTCCAAACGGTTACTTGAATAAGCTCATAATAGCCGCTGGCCTTTAATTCATCTTCAAAATAGCTTAATTCATTTCTTCCTTTAATGCCAATCCATGTAACAGCGGATTCAATGATTAACTCATCTATAAGCACAATTAAACAAGTTAACTAATTAAATAACTTAAATGACTGTAGCAAATTAATTAAGCTAAAACATATTAAATGCCGAAATTATTTAAGCAACTAAAGAACATTCAAAACAACTTAATTAATTAAACTAAGTATTTAAGCAATTAAAACAACTGAATTAATTAAACTAAATATATTAAAAGTTCAATCCAACAATTATTTAGCTCAAAACACATAAACTAAATAAAACTAAAATTGAGCTGAAACCAAATTAAATATTCCAGCAAATTGATGCACAAGCTAAAACTGAATAATGTTGGGCTCAATAAACTTGAATGAGCTATGAATGAGCTAAATGAGATTGTAGCAAATTGCATGGAACACTTGAATCGAACATCTTTAATCGTTCGATTAATCCAGCAATGGTTTCCAACCCAAGTTCGCTTAATTAAGGCCTGCACACAAATTAAAAAAATGAAATTTGATTTCATTTTGCAGTTGGGCCCTTTGCGTTTAGGCCAATCTCGATGTTGTCAAAGTGTGTCGAAACATGATGCGGTCGGGATCGCATCATAAGCCTTCAAGTCTAATTGGGGAGATGTTTTATCTAAGGTATAGGAGTGAATGACTCCTAAAAGATAGAGACATAAATGTGATTGATTGGACTAACAATACATCAGACTGGATTCAAAAAGAATACATCCTGAATTCATTTATAGATTTATTCACTTGTGATGTTCATAGTGTGGCCTACCAAATCCTGAGTGGATGATAGACTGGATTCAAAAAGAATACATCCTGAATTCATTTATAGATTTATTCACTTGTGATGTTCATAGTGTGGCCTACCTAAATCCTGAGTGGATGATAGACTATGTATGCATGATTCATTTAGTTTGATGTAAGTAAAAGCCTGAGTTCAAATTGATAAGGAATCAAAAGTTGGTGCGTTCGGTATACAACTTTTGCAGTATATAGCGTCATTCAAAATAGTGGAATTCATAACCCAAGACATGTGTAAATAATATCCTCTCATTGGCACTAAATGGTTATAAAAAGTAAACATGGTCTCGAGTCATTCGTCTTTATGATGAATGACTTGATTACTATTTGATAGTAATTGACTTTTCATGAAGGAAGATATAATGGTTACCATGAGATAAAATATGATTATGTTGAGAGAACAAATATTATCCTAAAGAGATTAAGGATACCCTATGAGGGTAACATACTTATGACAAGGTCATTAGACGAGCACTGATTGAGTTACTTTCATAATGGTATGCCGTTAGGGAGAGCACAACCACAATACTATAGTGGAATGACTTCGTGGCTAAATAAGTTTATAATTAATAGACAAAAAGCTAGAATTTAATTATAAATCATTTGAGCCCTAAATGCATATGTCCAATTGATCCCTTTGCTAGCTCGTTAAAACAAGAAATGAGTTGCATGTTGAATCAAATGAACATAAATGGATAAAAATGGTGAAAATGGAGGATGTGAAACATTTGGAAATAATTATGATTTTCTCCAGAATGAAAATAAAAAAATGGAAACATTTAAAAATGAAATTGTTTTCTCCGAAATGAAAATGACTTGGAAATGAATATATGTTTTTCAAATTAAATGAAGTTCAAAAATGGAAATAAATCATTTAGTCATAGTGAACCTTTGAATGTATAAATATTAAATATATTTTCTCATAGATTATTTTATGGTAAAGTTGTCATGATTTTAACGAAATTAGAATCGGGTTGATAATATTATTTAAATCAAAAAAAATTTAAATGTTTATTTTGGGAAATAGAAAAATAAATATCGTGTTGGATCAAATTATAAAGTACTAGGTTAAAAGTCAAGAAGTACTTGTAATTGGATTCGATATGGGAGAGGCCCAAAAACCCATCATGTTAAAGGGAGGGACAACAAACCCTAGTATTTTTAACTAGGGTTGCCACCCCTTATACTTCTAGTTAGACTAGGAGTTCATTTTTTTCTAGTTGAAATAAACTTCTTCAATTCAACAAGAGTTCTACCTTTTCTTACTATGAATAGATGGTATCGGTAAGACTAAATATACAAACTGAAAATATTGTTACTCTGCTAAAAAATAGTGAGAATTTATTCTCAAGTATTAAATCTAGGGGTGAGCGATTGATCGAATTGAATGAAAAAAATTTCAAGTTAATCAAGTTGACGAATCATATTTTATCGTCCTAATTTGATTTAAAATTTTCTTGAATCGAGTCAAATGAGATGGAATTCGAATCGAATATATTTATTCGAGTTAAATTTTAAAAAATAATTTTGGGTCCTTGTAACCACTGTCACCTATCATAATAAAATTTGTCCACCTTAATCAAATTTTTTATTAACTTTCATCACCTCATAATTTACTTATTAATCTTTTATATACGGGTTAGTTTTTTTGCTTGCTTAGTTGTTTCAATTATCTTCAGATTCTTGTCACTATGTATTTTGGAATTAAAAAATATATTAAATGTAAAAATGTGGTTTTTTAAATAAAAATTATTTTAAAGATAAAATGTGAAATTGATACCAATATAAAATTTTTAATTTTAATATAAATATTCAATATGACTAAACAATTCAATAATATAAATAATATAAAATGTGAAATTTAATTTAATAATATAAATAGTATATATAAACAAAATTATTACTATTTATGTTTAGTAATTTTTTTGGATAATTTTTATTTTTTATTTGAGAGTAAAGGGTGAGAAATAAAAGTTTAGGGGGAAAATAAAAAGTTTTGGGAATAAAAGTTTGAGGAAAAGTAAATGGGGGGAGTAAAATTTTGGAGGGAAAATATTAAAAAAAATTTTGGGGGGGGGGATGGGTTTGGGGTAGATGGGAGGTGGAATGGAAATGAAGTAAAAGTTTTAGGGGGAAAGTGGGAGGGAGTAAAATTTTTGGGGAAAAATAAAAAAATTTGAGGGTTTTTGGGAGTAAAATTTTGAGAAAAAGTAAATGGGAGAGTAAAATTTTGATAAGAAATGAATTTTGGGTAGATTGGGGAGTTGAAATAGGAAGGGAGTAAAAGTTTTGGAGGAAAAGTAAAAAGGTTTGAGAGTTTGGGGTAAAAATGTAAAATATTATAGTTTGATATTCGAATTATTTGAGTTATTTGAATTATTTGAATTATTCGAGTTATTCGAATTTGAAAACTCAACTCGATTCGAACTCGAAATTCAAAAAAAAAATTGAGTTGACTTGAATAACTCGATTAACCTGAATAATTCGATTAACTCAAATAACTCGATTTGTTTAGCTCGAAATTTGAATTTTTTCGATTTTTTTAGTCGAATCAAGTTTTGCTTACCCCTAATTAAATTTGTTTTCTATAATAATAATTCTGTCAGTTTCTATTGAGAAGAGATTTCCGTTTTCACACTAAAACAAAGAAAACTATTTCTGGTTTAGTGTTTGATTCGAATTATTCGAGCCCACACTCAAAGCAGTTCGTGGTACGAGAATAGTGAAAAAGATCATTCGATTGAAAGCTAGGAATGACAAGGATCCATCTATCCGAAAATAAAGTGCGATTTTGATAAAGAGTTTATCGGTATAAATATCACAAACTAGCTCGATATTTAAAATTTTAATTTTTCGTTATGCAAGAAAATCGTTTTCAAACGAGATTTTTCTCAATAATTAGTAGTAGGAAGGAAATTTGCTAGTTGGAATATTCTTCACAACTATGGTTATCTAGAAAATGGTAAGCTTTGGATCTTGTAAAGGGGAAACTAGCATGTTGTTGGAGTTGAAGCTATTGATAAGGTCATTTCATGTTTTGTAGACATTATTAGTCATGTCCCTTTAATAATCATCTCAATTGTGAATGGTAGAAATTTTAGAAATTAAAGAAACGATCTATGGAACAGTTTGCAAGCACTAAATTTTAGGGTTTAGAACAAACCTTGGGTTATTGTAGGAGATTTTAGTTTAATCTAACATCCCAAGGAAGGCTTAAACTTTAATGTTTCCCAGTTTATCACTATTGATATGAACGAACTATTAGATTGTCAAAAGAAATTAAAAGTTCTAGATCACTCATTTACTGGCCCCTTTTCAAGAATTGGTACTATATTTTTAAGGAAGTTGGATAAAGTGTTAATGAACTTAACCTGTCACAACTACTTACTTAGCTCAATAGTGGAGTTCCTTTCTCTAAATGTTTTTAATCACTCTCCAGAGCTAATAAAACTTAAAGCAGTTTGTTATTTTTCAGGTTCTGGACTAATCACCTTGAATATAGTAAGGAGGTAGAGAAATCCTAGATGGCAATCTAATGCAAAAAAAAAAAAATCAGTAAACTAGAGAAATTGAAGGTAGAGCTAAGAGAACTTAATAATCTTATTTTTTCAAAAATATTTCTAGTATATTTTATGAAAAGAAGAAGAAAATGGAGAATATTTAGCTTCTGAAGCTAAACCAACCCACTAGTGATCTATTCAGGCAGAGAAAAAGGTCGTAACAAATTTGCATGCATTGTTAGCTACTAAAGGGAAATTCTTTAGACAAAAAAATCAATGGTATAATGGGTTAAAGAAGGAGATCAAAACACTACCTTTTTTCACAAGCAAGTTTTAATTAATCAAAAAATAAATACTATCCAAATAATTTGTGATGGGGAGGAAAATGGATACTTTTAAGCAAATTACTGTGAAATGGTAATATTTTTCAAGCAAACCTTAGGTTTAGAGGACCCCAATGTTGTTAGTATACCAAATGACCTTATGAGAGATTTATTGTAGTTCTCAATAACAAAGGAAATAAAGAATGTTCTAATTGTTGGAAAAATTCTGGTTTGAAAATAGTTTTCTTGCATAACAGAAAATAAAAATTTTGAAAATTTGAGTCGGTTTGTGATATTAATAGCAATAAACCCTAAACTGAATTCGCACATATGTTTCCAGCTAGACGGATCCTTTTTGTTTCTGACTTTCACAGGAATGACTTTCTCCGCTATTCGCGTAACATGAATTGCTTTGACTGTGGACTCGAACGATTCGAATCAAACACAAAACAATAAATAGTTTTCTTTGTTTTCGTGTGAAGACGAAAATCTCTTCTCAATAGAAACCGACAGAATTGTTATTCTAGAAAATAGATTTAATACTTGAGAATAAACTCTCACTATTTTTGGGAAGAGTAACAAAATCTTCAAGTTGTATATTTAGCTCTACTGATGTCATCTATTTATAGGAAGAAGAAGTAGAACTCTTGTTGAATTGAAGAAGTTTATTTCAACTTGAAAAACAAACTCGTAGTCTAACTAGAAGTTAGGGTGTGAAAACCCTTGTAAATAATACTTGGGTTTTTCATCCCTCTCATTAAACATAAGGGACTTTTGGGTTCTCTCATATCGGGTCAAATTACAAGTAATTCTTGGACTTTTAACCTAGTACTTTATAATTCAATCCAACCCGATATTTGTTTTCTTATTTCTCATATCAATATATTTCAATTAAATAATCTTCTCAACCCAATTCTAATCCTGTTAAAATCATGTCAACTTTACCGTAAAAGAATCTGTGATAAAAATATATTTAATATTTCTACATTCAATAGTTCATTATGGCCAAATGATTTATTTCCATTTTCGAACTTCATTTAATTTGAAAAACATAAATTCATTTCTAGGTCATTTTTCATTTTCATTTTCATTTTCATTTTGGAGAAAACCACATTCATTTCCAAATGATTCTATTTCTCCATTTTCATTTTCATTTTGGAGAAAATAATAACAATTTCCAAATATTTCTCATTTCTCTATATTCACCATTTCTATCCATTTATGTTTAATTGATTCAACATGCAATTCATTTTGAGTTTCAACGAGCTAGCGAAGGGACCAATTGGAAATGATTTATAATTAAGTTCCAGGTTTTTACCTATTAATTATAAACTTATTTAGTCAAAAAGTCATTCCACTATAGTATTGTGACTAAGCACTCGCCAACATCATACCATTACGAAAGCAACTCAATCAGTGCTCATCTAATGACCTTTTCATAAGTGTGTTACCCTTGTAAGATATCCTTAATCTCTTTGGGATAATATTTGTTCTCCCCATATGATTTTATTTTATCTTATGGTAACAATTACATCTTCCTTCATGAAAATTCAATTACTATCAAATAGTAATCAAGTCATTCATCACAAAAACGAACAACTCATGGTCATGTTTACTTTTCATCAACCATGTAATGCCAATGAGAGAATATCATTTGCCCATGTCTCGGGCTATGAATTCCATTATTGTGAATAATGCTACATACTGCAGAAGTCGTATACCCAACGCACCAGCTTTCGGTTCCATATCTATTTGAACTTAGGCTTTTACTTACATCAAAGTATATGAGTCATGCATACATAGTCCGTCATCCACTAAGAATTTAGGTATGTTACACTATGAACATTACTAGTGAATAAATCCATAACCGGATTCAGGGTGTATTCTTCTTGGGTCCAATTGGATATACTGTTAGTTCAATCAGTCACATCTATGTCTCTATCTTCTAGGAGTCATCAGCTCTGATGCCCAAGACAAAACATCTCTCCAATTAGACTTGATAGACAACATATTAGTCTTTAATCGGTTTGTTCATTTCTGATTAGATTAAGGACATGTTTAGGTTCGTCTACTAATATAAGTTGTTTTTTTGTATTACAATCTGACCACGTAATATTGCTTAGTATTAGTTTAAACATTAGACAACCAATGAGCAACATATGCTTCTATTTTTCTTTAAGTGTAAACACCACATGAGAATAATTATACAAAGTATATTGATGTAATTAATAAATAATTTTATCAACAAATCTGTTCAAAAAAATTACAAGTGTACTTAAATGAAAATACTGCACTTAGGGTACTAGATCCAACACTAATAGGCTTGATTGTAGTAGAAGAGATAAATAGTACAATCTTCTCCATGCACCATGATAAAGCACCAAGCCTTAATGGCTATTCAATTGTCTTTTTTTGGAAGCCATAGAGCATAGTTGGAAAGGATGTTGTAGAAGCAGTTTGTTCTTTCTATGTTAACTACTTTCAATTATATTCCTATTGATCTTGTGATTAATGTTCTTAATCCAAGCCAAATTTATGATTTTAGGTCCATTTCCTATTGCACCACCTTTTACAAGTGGGTAACAAAAATTTTAACAGATAGGTTGAAAAAGTGTTTACCATTAATTATCTCTAGTAGCTAGAATGCTTTCATAGAAGGAATGACTTAATAGACAATGTAATCTTAGCATAAGAACTAATCAATGGTTATAGCAAGACCATTTCATCCAAATGTGCCTTGGAGGTGGATTTGAAAAAAACATTTAACTCTTTAAGTTGGACTTTTGTTCTCAGTGCATGATTCTTGTCAAAAAATGGATTGAAACACACATAAGAAAGCCTAAGCTTTCAGTAGTTGTTAATGGTGGGTTTTTAAGCTCTCAAAACTGACCTAAATGTTATGGCTGAATCATAAAGATCACATTAGTGACCTACGTGACAAAACTACCATATCATTCATTCAAACCTTAAGTACACTCTCTTTTTAGAAAAACTGTGATTTACTTTTTTATTTTTGGGAAAATAATTCATTAATTAATTCAATCATTCTTAGTTTAGCTTATTAGCATTAGTGTGATTTCTAAACACTTTGCTCATCGTTTCTCTTATAAAAAAACTTTGTTATCTTTTATAGCAACGGAAAATTTAGTTACTAACCGATTAATCATTAAGTCAAGTATCATGCTCAATCCATTTTCAAAAATGTGCTAATAAAACCAATTTAATGTGTCAATAATGCATAAATGAAAACCCTAAAGTAGAATAAAACCCAAACCACAGTCCAAATGACTTTACAGTCCAAAAACCAAATAAACTTAAGAAAAACTTAAGCAAAATAAATTATAAGTCTGAAGTCTGTCGCATGTTTGCATGCCATGTCAATCCTAATCTCGAGCGTTACCTGAAACAGTTGAAACTATGGGGTGAGCCAACTAGCTCAGTGCGAGTTTAAACAAATAAAAACATTCCAGTAATCATTCCAACAACAATTATCATTAATATCATTGTAACTCAAGCATAGCACAAACATTATCATCCAAAAGTGTCATGGTCATAATATTATGCATAATGATTTTTCCTACCCAACCATCCTGTACACACCACGAGTTCCTCTGAACCCGTTTTCCAAATCCAAACATTGCGAGCCAAGCTCGATATGGTTAAACACCATTATCCGTAATGCAGTTATACTGCCATTAAAATAAAATGTGATATTATTGAAAATCTCCTTATTATTCCCCCTGTAGTGCACTAACAACATACATGCAAACTTAATATGCTGTCATTACTCCACATAACTCCTCCGTCATCCACATAATACCACTTCATAAACATGTGGAATGCCATACAAATCTCAAGAAACATGTTCTCATTACATTCTTATTTCAGTAGCATAATTTACATGCCCTCATTATAGCAATCACTTTCAATTAGTAATAACACTTATCAAGTGTTCAGTTTTACCATCAGTACGGTGACATTCCAACATGCTGGAGTTCAATATCATTTTAAACATTTTTTTTCAATGTATGTATGGCAGTATTTCGTTCAATACATTTCATAGCATTTCACCCAAGCACATATGACATACGTTCAACATTTAATCCTATTATAATACATGTTATACATACAATCAACATACATTACACATTCAAATAATACTTATCACATCGTACCAATACCAAATATTCAAGTATTCGAACAACCATACAACTTTGCAACCAAGCCATTTAGTTAGGGCTCGAAACGTACCTAATTCGATCACATTAAGTCACTTACTTAGCCATTTAACTAAGTTTGACCAGCAATTTTAAATTTATTTAATTGCTAAAAATATTATTTAACAATCAACTTTTAGGTTAGAGCCCACACCTTAATTTCGCACCCCTGCAACATTACTTGTGAAACCCATAATTTCTCCTTAAGACCTTAAATCAAACCTAAATTAAATAAAACCTTTATCGAGTTAGTGTGCTGTCAAAACAGCTTTGGTGAGAAAAGATTTTTGTTCCCACGAGGACTACAAGTACTAGTAATTACCATCTTTCTGTTATTTAATCAAAGAGATTGAGTGATTAATTAAAGACTAAATTTAACTAAATTAATTAACTAATGAACGCGACAAAGAACAAAACAAGAAAATAATCGAATAACAGCCAAGAAGTGAAACAATACCCATGAATAAATTCACATAGATTTCATCTATTACTATCAATCTAAATTACGCAATTTCTTTACTTAGTATCTTGATTCGTAGAAATCCCTAAATTATGAAAATATTTCTTTCGAGAATAAGAGCAACTAACTTTAAGTTGATTAACTGAAATTTCTTTTTAATTAAAATCCATACTGTAACACCCCATACCCGTACCCGAGACCAGGACAAAGTACGAGGCGTTACCAGACACATATTCAGATATTTCGAAGAATACAGGTTATAAAATTTCATTCTAATTTAAAACCAATCAAACAACATCATAGTGTCCCTATTATGGACCTACAAGGTCCAAAACATACATTAAAATCGATCCGGGACTAAACCGAGAACTATTAAAAATTTTAGCAAAATTCCTAGGGTTATGCCTCACACGCCTGTGTGGAGGCAAAGCACAGGCCCGTCTGCTTAGGGACACGCCCGTGTCCCTCACCCGTGTTGAATTATTTGAATTTATTTTTTCATTTCAAACCTATAGGGATTTTCACATGGCCAAGCACACGCCCGTGTCCCTCACACGGCCTAGACACCCCTGTGCCATCGCCCGTGTCCAAAAACCCGGACATTCTGTTTATGACGTCATCATTCATTTTGAGGCACATAGCCAAGGCACACGTCCATGTGCTTAGGCCGTGTCCACCACACGGTTGAGACACACAGCCGTATCTCTACCCTGTGTTTACTACCACACAAACTGACCTAAAATTTTATGTGCAGGGGACACACGACCAGGCAACACGCCCATGGGGCTGACCGTGTGTCACACACGGCCTAGACACATGCTCGTGTGTTTACCCATATGGACCTTTTTAGGGATATTTTCCAAGACTTTGGTCACCTTCTATCACCCATACACACTTAAAGACTTCAATGGTATTTAATATGACCTAATTATACTATTAAACAACCTTGGCATAACTCATTGCATGTTAACCTCATCTCATCAGTTTAGTACATGCTAGATTATCCTTTTCGAATTAGGGATTAACATAGCACATTTTACAGTTTACACTTAGGCAATATTATAACTATATACAATTATATGTTATGTCCACCCTCAAATTATTAGATCCCATTTCGATTATCCATCCATGATAACCCTCATCATCATATCTTATGAATCATTTAAACATAAACATGCATCATTAGTAGGTTAACAACCTACATTAATATGAGCCATATCTCATGGCCATATACAAACGAATATGTATACCATTTAAGCATTTACATTGGCTAGCCAAATGACACATATAACAAAATAACCAAAAACCCTATACATGCCATTAAACAAAATAAAAGTATCTATATACCAAAGCAGGACAAGTCGATAGAGTGTTGATTCTCCAGCCGTCTTCCAATCTTCACGAGTCCACGAGCTCTGTAAGACAGGGAAAGGAAAGGGGGTAAGCATTAACATGCTTAGTAAGTCCGGATAACTGGAAAGTAAACTTACTGATTGATTAACATACTACCATATTAGGTAATGATTCCAACAAGTATGAAATAGTTTCCTTATTACATGCACTCAATCATCAAGTTAGTCTCATAACAATACATCATGTCATTAGTATTAGATGAGCTCATCAATTCAATATTTCTATTCTTTATTTCTCATGTTAATCCCGTTGAATTTCTCTAAAATCTCGATGGATAGCCCAATCACCGTCAAGTCATAAAAGTGATCATCTCATGTACGCACTCCCACGAACCTTACGTCTTATGGTGGGAATACCGGTCTAGGCTAAATTCCCCTGTAATAATAACTCATAGAGCAATGCCGGGATTACCAGTCCAGGCTAAATCCCTTTTTACTACAATTGCTCTCATATGCTCGGATATAAATTACCAGTCCAGGCTAAATTTCAGTCCTCAATCGGATTACCCATTCGGGCTAAATCCATATTGCACCTATATTCTTCGGGAGGCTCGATCACTCAAGGAACACCCGTCTGGGCTAGATCCTTTCTGTGACAGCCCAAAATGTGACCCTAGTCGGAAAGTGGTTTCGGGACCACAAAACCGAGTCATAAAAATAATTAACTGCCATATTTGAAGCTTATTATATGTATATATGCATGTGTGAAAATTTCATGTTTGAATTTTGTTAATTGTAAGTGAATTTTATTAAATAGGACTTGTGTGAGAAAATTTAGAAATGTGATAGGCAAATGTTAAAGTGGCCTATTGATGCATGTTAAAAATGCTTGTACTTGCATGTCAAATTGGCCAAATTCTAGATGGTGGCCGGCCATGTTATGGACTAAAGCATATTATAATTATTTTGTGTCAACATTTTATGCTAATAATTTTATGTTACAAAATGAAATAAGGAATAAGGCTAATAAAATACTAGTTAATGGGAGGAGAAACCAAAGTTTCTCCATCCTTGCTCCTCATTGCCGTACCTAGAAGAGAAAAGCTTTGAAAAATTCAGCTATGGTGGTTAGCTAAATCAAGGTAAGTTCAAGGATGATTCTTGGATTTTTAGCATTTTTTTTAGTTAGTCATTAAGTTCTTTGCTTAACCCATGACCAAAATTTGAAATGGTGTGGTGTCTTGAGCATTCGGTTTTAGTTATTAAAGGATGAGATTGGGTTATAGTCTTTATGTTTTATGAAGAATTGTTGAAGAGAAAATGTTCAAGAAATGGTTGTTGTTCATGTTATTTGGATGAAAAAGAAAATGGTAGTTAGGTGAAGTAGAGTCTAACAAATGAGCACATATGTGCATTAGTTGCTAAATGGAGAAAAATCGGCTAACAAGTTGTGTACTAAGGCCGAATATGATTTTGGATACTATTGGGCAATGTATGTGTTTTGAATTGATGGAATGGAGGGGATGCTTTAATTGTGTTATGAACAATTATATGTTAAATTAAGGTTTGCTAAGCTAGCTACTAAGGTGAAATGCAAATGTTAGCATTTGATTTGGTAATAATCTGCTTGGGGACAGCAGCAGTAAGGTGATTTTGGAAAATCGCCATAATTTTTAGGAGTTGAATTAGAAGCTGAGTAAATTATGTCATTAAATCTTGAAGAGTCTAGTTTCTTGCAAAAGAAATTATAAAAACAAAAGAGTTACCGATCTTGAGATATTTGAAGTATTGTGGGGCTGAGTCAAAACGACTACTAGATTCCCTGTTCTGTTTTTATAAAATCAGTATAAATTGTACAAAAATGGCCCTAAGATAAAATTTATGTGCTTAGACTCCTTAATGAGTCTAGTTTCAAATGAAATAAACAAGAACATATTTTGAATTCTGTACAATGAGAAATTTGATTCGTAGTGAAGGATAGTCAGTTTAGTCAAACAGTGAAACAAGGTGAACTTTAAGAAAAATCTGGTATTGTTGGGCTAAACTAAAAATTTTGAAAATTTTATGGATAATAGATAAATGAGTCTTCTGTCAAGAAAAATTTACGGCAATTGATTTGGAGTTTCGTAGCTCCAGTTATAAAAACTTTAGTGACTGTTGCTCAGAAAGTCAGCTTATAGGGAAATTGTAATTATATTGTAAACATTAATGAAAATTTGCTAATGAATTATTTATTGATTTTTATAAAGCTTACTGTAATCTATGTGTGTGAAAGTCGAATCTATATATATTATATTCTGAAAGTAATACTTGAATAGTCGATTAATGACTATTTTAAAATTTGTTGAACTTAAGGTCAAGAGCAAAGGGGAACTAAATCCGATAAAGGGAAGGAAAAAGTAATTGAATAGCCATTGAAGTCGTTCGACAACATCCGAGGTAAGTCTTCGAGTAATGACCCTACTTGAATTATATTGAAATGATTAGTCATACTATGACGGATAGCCGAATGTGCATAGAGACTATGTTATAAAGCCAATTGAAATCATGCTCTTTGTGTGTGGCTATTGAGCCGAAATTGGAAAGGTTTAATAAATGTTCTGTGTTTGAGCCTTAGTAACGAAAATGAAATATGGATGTGTCATGATTGTTGATATATGTGTGCATGAGCATTTGAATGATATCCGGGCTAAGTCCCGAAGGCATTTGTGCTAGTGATTTTATCCGGGTTAAGACCCGAAGGCATTTATGCTAGTGATTTTATCCGGGTTAAGACCCGAAGGCATTTGTGCTAGTGATTTTATCCGGGCTAAGACCCGAAGGCATTTGTGCGAGTTGATATATCCGGGCTAAGACCCGAAGGCATTTGTGCGAGTTGCTATACCCGGGTTAAGACCCGAAGGCAATTGTGCTTGTGGTTATATCCGGCTAAATTCCGAAGAAACTTGGGTTCGAAGGTGAGCGTGTTGTGCTGTAATAAATTCAATTAATACGCTCGAAAAACCCAAACGATAAGGTATGTTTGCGTGTGCATTGGAAAAGTCGATTCGTTTTAAATAGTATTCGTTCAATCGACCAACGAACTTTCGGCTTTTAGATAGGTTAATACCTTGTGTGTATATGTTGATGAAATGTGAAGTAAGTATGTTTATGAGAATATGTATTAATAAAGTGATTCATTTAGCTATGTGAATGTAATACTTTAGTCAAAGCCGATTTCATTACTTGAAACTTACTAAGCTTTAAAATGCTTATCCCGTTGCTTTGGCTCTCTGTTTTATAGATTTGTTCGTTAGTTATCGGATTCGGGATCATCGAAGTCGAAGTCATCCACACTATCAAAGCTCTTTTGGTACTCTTTTAGTTGAACCCTGGATATGGCATGTATAGGACTACCCTTTTTGTTGTGGGTCATGGACCCTTTGGATTTGTATAATTTTGGATAGCCATGCGAAAATGGCTTATATATGTTTGAGCATAATGTTATAATCATTTGGTATGGATATGGTTATTGAGAGGTGTGGATATGCTTAACAAGGATTGGCCATGGGAATGGTTAATCACTATCATAATTTGTGCTATTTATGCTAAAAGGGCTAGTTGAATCATGGAAACTATGAAATAGGTAAAGTCTACCTTAAAGGCAGATGCTGACAGCAGCAGTGATGTAGATTTATAAAATCACTAAAAATAGTAGGAATGGAATTAAATAGTGAATAAATTATTTAAACAAACCTTGATGAATCTATTTTCATAGGAAAGTAACGAAACGATCATATGAACAGTATGTTAAGAGATATTCAGGTTCTCGTGAGACAGGGCCAGAATGGTTTCTGGATTCCCTATTCCGACTTTGGAAATTCATTATAAATTAACCAGAGATAATTAGGAGTCATTCCATATATGTATAGATTCCTCTCTGAGTCTAGTTTCTATAGAAACAAACGGCATCAGTATTGAATCTCTGTGCAGGGAGATATCCAAGTCGTAATGCGCAAAGGTCAGTGTAGTCGATCCCTGTAACATGGGAGACTTTGACTAATAAACTGTACTAATTGGCCCAACCAAAAATTCTAGAAAAAAATATGTAGATGGAAATATGAGTCTAGTTTCAGGGAAAATTTACGAAACTTATTTTTGAGTTGTGAAACTCAAGATATGATTTTTAAGGTGACAGTGATGCAGTTAGCCAACTGCCTGGAAATTTTTAAAATGGATTGTGCAAAGAAGTGATATAAGTCTGCAAACCCCTCGTGTCCGACTCCGGCGATGGACTCGGGTACGGGGTGTTACAATTTCTATTTTGAGATCATCGGATTAACCTTCTGGGCTAAATCATTTTCTGCAACACATGTAGGATCTCATGTCATATAAGCCATAATTTATCCATCAGATTTCTCTTTCTATTTCACCTCGGGACATTTATCATCTTTTCATTTACACTAGCACATTTCATGGATTACCATGCAATGAATATCTAAATTTTCATACATTCAAGAACATGTATTATTTAAGTACATTAAAAGTTTACTTCGGGTTATACGAACTTACTTGGTAGTCATTTCAGATTCGTGTCTCGGTTTTTCCAAAACCTTTCGTTTTTCACAGTCGACCTCCGGAATTGGTTCCTCGGAGTCTATATCAGTAAAAATAAATTATTAATACCTCCCATTGTTTATTTTCGGCTTAAGACTCACCCCAAGCAAAATGATCAATTTGCCCCTATCCTTTCACACTTTTACAATTTAGTCCTAAGGCTCGTATAATGAAATGCATAAAATTTCTAAGTTACCCAAGCCTACTTGAATATTTTTCATGCCTATAGCACCCACATTTTCTTTCATTCCACATTTTTCTACCCGTTTTCACAACTTTTACAAAATGGTCCCTTAAGCTATTTCCATGAAAAACTACTTAGTAAAAGTTGTTTACTATCCTTTAAACTCTCATATTCCTCCATAAATCATCAAAACACAAACATCTCATGCATGGGTAAATTTTTGAATATAAACCCTATCTTGAAATATGGGTAGAAATAAAGAGAACATGTTACGAGAATCTTAAAAATACGAAGAACGTTAAAAACGGGGCTAGGGAGCACTTACTATTGAGCTTGAAAATGTTAAAAACCCTAGCTATGGAGACCTTTTAATTTCCAACAGCCATGGAGAAGAAATGGCTGAATTTTGCTTTCTTTTTCCCTTTTTATTAATTTTATTACCAAATGACCAAAAATGCCCTTCCTTACTAACCTTTCCAAATTTTCCATGCATGCCAATTTTTGTCTAAAAACTTAAAAATTGGAAAAATTACTATTTAAGGACCTCTAATTAACATTCCAAAGCAATTTCATACAAATTGCTTCTAGAATCCAAGTTTTGAAGTTTATTCGATTTGGTCCTTAATTTCCAATTGGATACCTTACACATAGAATTTCTTTATGAAACTTTAACACATACTTATTTTCATATCCTAGACCTTATAATGATCATGAAATAATTATTTTAACATTGGATTTGTGGTCCTGAAACCACTATTTTGACTAGGCCCTATTTCGGGATATTACACATATTATCGTATTAACACGATCTATGGATCCCCCTATTAGATTTGACTCTAATCCGGTAGATTTATGTCGTCATATTTCTAAGATTTCATGCAACTCCACTCAATTACGCCAAAACTACTCTTAAACAGGGTCTATTCCTCCTTTGATTTAAGCACATCAAACATGGATCAGTACCTTAGAAATATTAAACCACGAATTAAGAACATGTAATTAAGAACAAGAAACTAAGTCTTTATTACGTAAAGTAAAAATCAAATGACAAAATCCATCTTAGGGTTCTCTCCTCTAGGTATTTAAAAAATTAGTTCATGCTTAAAATTAAAAACAACCAAGAAACAGTATAACCAAAAGAACTAAAAAAACTTATAATAATCTCCAAAGAAATAAACTGGGAGTCTTCAATCTTGATGGAAATCTGCTTCAAATTCGGTTTCAATGGTGTTTTTTGAGTTGTTTTATTGAGTATTCTATGGCAACTCTCTCATATCTTCTTAATTTTGTCATATATAGGTCTTAGAATGCTCGAAAAACTTAAAAATTATGTTTTTCCGCTGTCCAGAGTGCAAATCCGCACAACCGACACGGCGTACCACATGGTCGTGTGGCTCATACGGTCGTGTAGAAGGGTTAGCCCATGTGGCTCCTATAACTTGCTCTAATTTTCTGATTTTAGCCCTTTTTTACTCCTTTTGCTCCAAATGCTCTATTAAGGATAGGGACATGAATTTAAAGGATTAAGAGCATAAAATTCACAATTAACATCTAATAATCACCCAAAAAATTAATAATGAGGTTAGAATATGTTACTTTTAGCACTTATCAAATCCCCACACTTAAGCATTTTCTTGTCTTTGAGCAAAATCCTCAATCCACACTCAAGTTAACTTCTCTTTATTTATTGTTTTCATTGATAATTTCTTAGGATAATCTACAGATAATCATGAATTGAAAATTCAATTAAAATGACATTAAAAAGCACAAGCAATCTAAGCAAAAAATTTTAAGGCATAAAACATAGACATCTCCCCTATTTCAATAATTACCTGAAATTCAAACTCAACAAGAATTAACATCCTCACTAAGGAATCACTCAAAGCACTCAAAGTGTTTAAGGTTCAAGTAATGTGTACTCAATAGTCAAATAAGAAATGTTATTATCATAGGTTTGCTTGAAAATCAAATCTCCACCACTATAGAATAAAATGACACACCAATCAAGAGGCCTTTACAGGGTTGTAACGGGGATTAGGTTAAAGGTATGGAAAATGTTAGAAAATTTGGTTAGAATTGAGAGTTGAGTTGATAAGTTTCCAAACTAAGAAAAAATCAGTTGTTGAATTAAAAGAATTTACATCAACAAGAAATAAAGAAAAACAATGAGCTTTTCAATAGAATATGAAACTAATGATTCAAGCTCAGTTAAAATTTTTTACTTTTTTTCATTTTTTTATTGTTATATTTTTTTCTTTGGTTTTTTCTTTCTTTTTTTAGAATAAAAATAAAATTCAACAATACAATGATGAACATAGTTAGGCAACTAACCAAATCAAATTTCGACAAAAAAGGAGTCAATAAGAAGAATCATTTACAAAATTAATGTATGTTCCAGGTTAACATTAACGGGTTAGAAAAAATGTGTTAGGATCAATAGGGTTTACTTGAGGTTAATTTAATGGGTAAGTTATTTAAAAGTTAGATAGGTTAAATCTTAAGTGCCTCTATTATCTCAGTATATCAAATCAATAATGTGGTCTCGACATATATAACCAAGTAAGTTCTAGAATAACAAATCAAGTTGACATACTCACAACCAAAAATAAAATGATGATGACATAAAATATATGCTCTATAGGCTCAAAAGATCACAAAAAATTATGGTTTTGATGTCAAACTTACAAATTTAAAATTTCAAGATAATGATTCAATTAAGAAAAAGAACTTATCATGCTTGACTCTCCCCTGTCTTAAAGTATAAATCAAACAATGCACAAAAATCCAAAAATTATTCTAAAACAAAATCAATAAAAACTCTAAATAAAAAAAATTAACTCTAATAGTAGGTGTGAGAAAAGTACTTAAACACAAAGAACAATTTAGGGAATTTATCTCTAATGACAGGTGTGAGAAAATTATTTAAACACAAAAAACAATTCAGGGAATTTATCGTATAAACAAATAAACAACCTCCCCATATTTAAGATGTACATCGTCCTCAATGGATAAACCGGTATAAACAGAATAAGCATAATATAATAAGGGAGGGAAAAGAACTGAAACTGCCGTAAATTTGGATAACTTCGTCAAAATAGTGAAACCCAGGATCGTAAGTGAGTCTAAATGAAGTACATTTTTTGGTGCAAACTAATAAGAAAATAGACAAGAATAAATAAGATAAGGAGATTACAAACTAGAAAAAACAATAACAAAATAGTAAAAATAACAGTGCATAATAAATGAAAAACAGAACATATAAGTCTAAAAAATAAAATAAAAACAACTAACAGAAAAATAAAAGTACAAAAAAAGATGAAAATTAGAATAAATAAACAGAAAACTAAAGTAAATCAATTATCAGCATCCGATCGTAAGTCAGGGTCGTGAGGCGCAACGTTGGGTGGAGAAATATGGAAATGCTTACATATTCGCTCCAAATACGCCTCAATACCATCATTCTGTGCTGACTGTTGCCTGACACGCTCAAAATGTAACAGCTTGAGGCGGTCTATTTGCTCTGTTTGTCACCATTCAAAGAGGTCAATTCAATTGAAGTGTTGTTGCTCAAAGTGGTCAATCTGCTTATAAATATCAACGAGTGTAACAGAATGTGTAGCTATGAAGTGACTCAGAGGAGGAGAGGATCGATTCGGGTCTGCCTATCGAGGAGGATCATCATTCGGGAGCTCCTTAGGCTTATCCAAAGCATCTAGATGGAACAGTGTATATCGGTGGGGACCCGTTCTATGCTAGTGCTGTATCATCCTCATGTGACTCATAATCGATAATCCCTATAGGATCATCTGCCCAACTAAAGTGAATAAGGAAGTCTGCTCCGAGGTGTCAAGTAGTCTAAATTATGTTGCAGTCGAGTTACATAAGGGCCCAAACAGATAGGACCCTTTCTACTCCAATCTGACTGGTGGCGACAATAGAGGCTACAGAGTATGAAACATCAATGGTGCGGCTCATCGTTATACTCCAAAAAAAATACGCATCTGAAGTACCAACGACCTTCGTACACTCCCTTCAATTGGTTAGTGTGTTGGCCAGAATAGCATGAATATAACGTAGGGTCGGAGGTAAACAAGTTGCCTTAAACTAGCTTAGATTATACCGTGCCACGATCTCAGCAATATCAAACCACAAGCAGGGTTGATCGATGGATATGCCAGGATAGTGTTGAAAACTCTAAGGTATTCATGGATTCCTCGAAATAAAGTCAAAGGGAGGCTCTAAAGCCCAGGATGCTTAAATAACGCATCATTACCCCGAGTGTGAAAGAGAAAGTGTACGACTCATCTCATTGTGAAATTGTCTGTTGAAGAATAAACATCGAACAGAACTTCAATGTGGGTTCAATATGTGTAGGCTCTACGATCGTGAAAAACTAGTCTAACAGAGCCATGTCGATTAGGGTCTAAACTCTGTTAGCTAAGTGGACCACCTGTAAGGCCTCCCAGTCAATAAAATGACCCAAACTCAATTGTTGCTCTTGCAGGTGCTGATACTAGTCCTCATGTGTATCTAAGAATAATTGGAGACACAAGTGTCTTGTGGCTAGAGTGGGATCTGAAGACAAGGTCACACCTAGTATCTTCCACCATTTAGAGGCGGGGACTGTGGCCTTGGTTTTACCTCTAGTATTCATCATAATGTACCTGAAAGAACAGATAAAAATCTATTACATCAATATTAATACAAATTAAGAAGGCAAATGTACCAAATACACTATAAACACAATGAACATAATGGCCCAGTCCAATTAACCGCACAACGAACATCAAATCCTAACTAAGACCTAAACCAAAGACATAAAAATGAATCTAATGATAATTCAACCAACACTTAACAAATAAAAAGAAGTAATAACCATAGTCATAATCAAAATAAAATGAAGCCTAATAATAATAAAGCTAGTAGTATTCAAACACAACTATACAAAAAATAATAATAACAGTAATAATAAAATAACTAAATAACTAAATATAATAATAAAATAATAATAAAAATAAGGAAATGGCCAAATGGTGGTAAGGGTGGATAAACACAATGGCTCGTACGACGACGGGGATGGGGAAAATGGTCGATCGGTAGTGGTATGGTCAACGGAATGGAGGAATAAGGAAATACAGCTGATGGCAATGTGAAAGACTATGACGTTGGGTTGAGAAAAGGGAGTAAATCAGATCCGGATTCGTGTGAGGGAAAGAGAGGACGGTGACATGAGGAACTCGGCGATTATGGTGATGGAAAGTAATGGGAGAGGGAATGGAATCGACAATGAGTTAGGAAAAGAAATGGAGTTTTGTACGGAGATACTGTGGTTGGGATATTGATGGGTGGAACACGATGGTCGGTAGTATATGAGCGGATTTGGCGACAAGAAGGATGAGTGAGGGTGTGGGGGTGAGAAAAAGAAAGAGATAAATGGGGGGCGAGGGCATGAACGACAATCATGAAAGGTCGTCACAGGAGAGGAGAAAAAGAGGAAAAGAAAGGAGAGTTGTAGGGATTTGAAGGCTCGAATGGTGAGAAGGGACCGATGGCTAGGAGGGAAAGAAAGAAAAAAAGTAGAAAGGGTTGAACAGCGGCATAAAAAGGGAAGGGAATAGAAAAAATTAAGGTTTTGGTTTGAAGGGGGAGGCACGGTCGTGTGAAAGGCCCATGTTGGCCCACACAACCGTGTTTGGAGACCATGTAAGGGCCCTTAGCCCGTGTGCAACACAAAAAATTGAAAAAAATAAGCCCAGTTTCCATATGGCTTGGGACATGCTCATGTGTCACACGGCCATGTGCGATGCTCGTTTGCTTCTCTCACCCTTGTGTGGGACGCCATATGAGTAACACGGTCTATCATACGCCTGTGTGTTAGGTCGTGTGTTTTAGACAGCCATGTCTTTAGGCCATGTAGCTCATTGATTTCATGTGTGTCGAAATAAAATTGTGAGAAATTAGCTCTAGTATGCGCACGACGTGGGACACAACTGTGTGTCCAGGCCGTGTGGATCAGCCCAGATCGTGTGGACTTTTTTTCATTTTTAAGTAATAAAAAATAAATGTATTAAATTTTAATATATATATTTTTTAAAATGATAGTAAAATAATAAATAAAATAACACTAGGGTTGCCCCCGGAAAAGTGCTTATTTAGAGTCTAAGCTAGGCTTCCCTTTTTAAGTTAACAGTTAAGGCGAATATTGGAGTCAAAGCTCCTCTCTCTCGTTATTAATATTACCATCAAAATAAAGTTTTAGATGATGATTGTTTACCTTGAATTTGTCGTAATCAGGGAGTGTTACCTCAGTGGTTCCGTATGGAAATATGTTTTGTACCACAAATGGGTTCGACCCTCTTGACTTAAACTCTAAAGGAAATATTCGTGGATCTGACTTGTCTAGCAGTACTTTGTCCCCAACTTTTAATTGGTTCATTCTCTTTACAAGTACATTATGGAGTTGCTTTGTTACTTCCTTATGCTTTCTCGGTTTCTTATCCACTTTCGTTCGCCATTCATCTAGTTCATCGAGCTGCACAATTCTTTATTCACTTGCCCCTTGATTTTTGTCACCTTGAAATGTATACTGTTCGAACACGTATTCATTAATGATTTCCTACAAAGAATGTTGAGTCACATGATTACTAATATTAACAGAATAACGAGTATCATCTTGCTCACTTAGAACTCTAACAAAATCACGTACTTGAAGAGTAACCTTTTCATCACCTACACTCATCACAAGTTCATCATTACCCACATCAATAATAGTTCTACTAGTGGCTAAAAGGGTCGACCTAAGATAATTGGAACTTCAATAGTCTCATTCATGTCCAATATAACAAAATCAATAGGGAGTATAAATTTATCTACTTTCACAAGTACATCTTCAATAATACCCTTAGGATACCTAATTGATCTATCAACTAATTGAATGCTTATCTTAATGGGTTTTTGTTCCTTAAAACCAAGTTGTTTGAACATTCTATAAGGCGTAACATTTATACTAGCCCCCAAACCAAGCAAAGCTTTTTCAACATTTAAACTACCAATAAGATAAGGAATTGTAAAACTCTCTGAATCGTTAAGCTTGGTGGGTAGTTTGTTTTGAAGAATGGTCAAGCAATTCTCATTGAGCTCCACAGTTGACAAGTCATCTAACTTCCTTTTATTTGTTAACAACTCCTTTAAAAATTTGGTAAACTTTGGCATCTGCGAAAATGCTTCAACAAAAGGTAAGTTAATATGCAATTTTTTCAACAGTTCAAGAAATTTACCATATTATTTGTTCAAGTGGTATTTCTTCAATACTGTCAGATATGGAATTCATGGTTTGTATTCTTTGACCACTGGCTTATGCTCTTTCTTGCTTTCCTCAACCCTATCATTTTTCTCAACAACTTCTAAATTTAGATTCTTTTCAGGCTTGACTAACCTTTTTACATTTCAAATAGTGGTTGCGTGAACTTGCTCCTTTGGGTTAGCAAGCTATCCAATCTAATTTTCAAGCCCTTGAATCGATGTTTGTTGATTTTTCAGAGCTATCTCAGTGTTCTAAAATCTAGTTTCAGACATTGAAATAAATTTAGCTAACATCTCCTCAACATCCGGTTTCTTTTCTTATTGATAAGGTTTTTGAAAACCCAGAGGTGATTGTAACATTTGATTACCTTGACCACCCAAAGAGAAATTTGGATGATTCCTCCATCCTGGATTATAATTATTGTTATAGGGGTTGTTCTAAGGTTTAGAATTGTTACCCATAAAATTGACTGGGTTGTTCTAAGGTTTAGAATTGTTACCCATAAAATTGACTTACTCGTGCTCCATGTTAGAATTGAAGGGTAAACATTCTGGATTGATTATCCCTGCTCCAATCACATCACATTGCATTACCAAATTGATCTATTTATTGTAACTCAAACCATCAATCTTTTTACTCTGTGCTTCTACATGACTTGCCAACAGAGCAACTGCATCCATATTAAAAACATCGGCTGTCTTGATTGGTTTTGTTCTCATGACTTGCCATTGATAGTTATTCAATGTCATCTCCTCAGTAAACTCTTGGGCTTCCTTTGGTGTTCTATTATTCAATATTCTGCTAGTTGTTACATCAATCATCTGTTTGGTCGAGAGATTCATACCGTTGTAAAAAGTTTGAACTTGTAACCACAAAGGTAACCTATGATGAGAACACATTCTCAAAATATCCTTAAATCTCTCTCATGCATCATACAATTTCTCTAACTCAATTTGAGAAAAGGAAAAGATGTCATTCCTCAACTTAGCTATTTTAGCCGATGAATAGTACTTCAATAAAACCTTATCAGTCATTTGTGCCCAAGTAGTGATAGAACCCCGTAGAAGTGAATTCAATCATTATTTTTCCTTGATCCTAAAAGAGAATGGGAACGATAGTAAATGTATGGCATCATCAGTAATGCCATTGATCTTGAATGTGTCACAGCTCTCTAGAAAGTTAGCCAAATGAGCATTTGGATCTTCATCTTGCAAGGCATCAAACTAAACATATTGTTGTACCATCTGAATTGTGTTCGGTTTGATCTCAAAATTATTCGCAGCAACTGTCGGTCTGACAATACTCAATTCAGCCCTAATCCGAGGAGTAGGATGTTCAGGAGCTTGCTGATTTTTTTATTATTGTCCATCTCCACAATAATATCCTTTTGCTCTTGATCGTCTGTTAAAATCTATTGATATTGCCTTGTTTTTCTAACTTCTTTCTGATTTCTGCGAGTAGTTTTCAATCTCACTATAAAAATTTATTAGTTCTAACGGGTTGCCTCTAGTCATAAACCAAAAGAACCTATAAGAATCAAACAAAAGGAAAATTAAAATGTAAAAACTAAATTAAAAATAAAAATATTAAAATAAAAATAAAAAATGGCTAAATTAATAGAAATAAAGTTTTCCTAATATTCTACTTTCTGATAACAACACCAAAAACTTGATTACAAATTGTGAACCAACTAAAAATTTGACTAAGGCAAGTGCACGTATCAATTAATAGTATAGCTATAGTAAGAAAAGATATTATTCCCACGAGGACTACAAGTACTAGTAATTACTGTCTTTCTATTATTTAATCGATAAATTCAAGTGATTAATCGCAACAAAGAACAAAATAGGAAAATAATCGAATAATAACCAAGAAGCGAAACAGTACCCAGGAAATAATTCACTTAGATTTCATCTGTCACTATCAATCTAAATTACGCCATTTCTTTACTTAGTATTTGATCAATAGAAATCCCTAAATTATGAAAATATCTCTTTCAAGAATAAGAGCAATTAACTCTAGGTCGATTAATTGAAATTTCTCTCTAATTAAAGACCCTATTATTGTATTAACTCGATCTATGGATCCCCTATTAGATTTGACTCTAATCCGGTAGTTTTATTCGTCCTATGTCTAGGATTGCATGCAACTCCATTCAGTTACGCTAGATCTACTCTTAAACAGGGTCTATTCCTTCTATGATTTAAACACATCAAACATGGATCAATACCCTAGAAATATTAACCCATGAATTAAGCACACGTAATAAAGAATAAGAAACTAAGTTTTTATTGCATAAAATAAAAATTAAACGGCAGAATCCATCTTAGGGTTCATATCCTTTAGGTAATTAGAAAATTAGTTCATGCTTGAAAATAAAAACAACCAAGAAACAGTATAAACGAAAGAACTAAAGAAACTCATGATAATCTTCTAAGATATCAACTAGGAGTCTTCAGTCCTGACGAAAAGTTGCTTCAAAGTAGGCTTCAATGGTGTTTTCTGAATTGTTTTCTTAAGTATTTTATGGTGACTCTCTCTTATCTTCTTATTTTTTTCATATATAGGTCTTGCAATGCCCAAAAAACCTAAAAATTACGTTTTTCTACTATCCAGAGTGCAAATTTGCGCAATTGATATGGCCTACTGTATGGTCGTGTGGCAAGCTGTATGGAAGGGTTAACCCGTGTGGTTCCTGTAACTTGCTCCGATTTTCTAATTTTAACCCGTTTTTCGCTTATTTTACTCCCAAATGCTCTATTAAGCATAGAAACATAAATTTAAAGAATTATGAGTATAAAATTCACAATTAAAATCGAATAATCACCCAAAAATTTATTAAGAATAAGGTTAAAATATTTTACTTTTAGCACTTATCAGCATTACCATAAAAATTTCCAATTCCAAATCGGCTAGGCTACTTACACTAATTTAATACGAAACGTGCGCGCGGACGACTAACGACTTCACTATTGATCCAGGGTGTTTAAGTCATCATCTAACACCAAAAAATACTTAATAATCAGTAGCTAAGAAACCATTTTAAACCTTGATTTCATCAACTAACATATTCCCTAATAAACAAGTCCAAACTATGCATTAACCAATAATCAACTACACTTACGCTTCTCGATTTGTTAGAACTGATTTGAAGAGTGATCAAGATTGAATTTTCCTAAGTCACAAATGATTAAAGGCTGATTAAGAAGGGTTTTAGGAGATCCAAAACTTGCTGGAAGTAAGAGGCAAAAATAATGAAACAACACCCCTTTTTAAGGATCTAAGAATGGTGTACCCTCTACCACGGGTGATAATTTGGGGTTATTTTGGGGCTCAATAAAAATAGGTTTAAAAGATGAAAATCATCATTTAAAACCTTGAAAACCTTTAAAATTCTAGATATGGAAAAGTAGGTATTTTATAAAAAAAAATTGATAAGAATAACAGAAGGGAAATACACTTACTTTAGCAAAATCAATGAGGTGGCAATGAAGGTCTTCGTGGCAACAATGGAGATTGATTTTTGAAGTAATAAAATAACAATTTTAAGATTGGAAAAATATGAGAAAATGGTAGTGAAGGAGAGGAGGAGAATAATGTAAAAACCTGTTGTTAATGGAAGAAAACTGGGTGGTAGAGCAAGGTGCTTTGGACGACAGCACACTAGGGAAGAAGAGGAGAAAAATTGAAGAGGGAAAGAAGAGAAGAGGGTTGGGGCGGCTAAGGCTAAAAAATAAAATGATAAAGGTTGAAAATAAAAGAAAAAGTGATATTTATACCTAAGTTGATAGGTATAGGCAACACAAAAATAGGGAAAATGGAAAAAATTTACAAAATTAACCTATTTTGTAAGGGAAGGGATTCAAACTTGAGGCCTTGATCCATTTGCACTGCTTCCTTATTTTTCTTTTAATCACTAAGCTATTTACTCATCTTGAAATAATTCTACATTCTTTTAAGCTAAAATTTGGAATGTTACAGGATTGGTAGGGCATATCTTTTGTGCAGGAAAGATTAGACAAAAGGATCTCTCATCCCCATACTTTTTTATCCCAGAAATGAATGTCATCTCGTCTTTTCTTAATGATGTTAGTGTACATAAAGTGTCTGGATTATCATTAAAAATATTAATGACCTCTTAGTTTTTGTAAAAGGGAAACTTGGATATAATGCTAGCTATTAGCAATATTATGGGATTCTTCTACAATATTTGTAACTTGTAAATGAATAATTTAAAGAGTGAATTGTTTATTCCAAGGATTAGTCTAAGTGAATTGTAGCTAATAGTGGAATTTATTGGTCTAAAATTGGGGGCACTTTCTATTAAGTACCTTGGAGTACTTCTAGTTACTAAAAGTTTAGGATACAATGGTTGCAAGCCCCCCATTTTTTTGAGAAAATAACAGAAATTATGATTTGGGTAGTAAGTTATCGTACAGATGTTAAATATTATAGTTGATCCAAATAGTCATATTCAACTTTTAGAATTTAAAGTGCAAAAATATGATGTTACCCAACAGGGTTACGTAAAAAAAAACAAAATATTCAACTATGCAACTCCTTATTTGGAGGGAGGTCTTGGTGCCAATGGCTTGCTAACTTGGAGCTATAGTTGTTTATTTAGGAACCTATTAATGTTCTATGCAAATTCTAGTTCACTATGGGTTGCATGGATAAATTATTATGTGTTAAAATGAATAAATATCCAATAACCTCATCTTTTGCAAAGTTTTAGTTAGACATACAGAAAGTTACTAAAGCTCGAAACCTTAACTCCACTATTGTGTAACACCCCGAACCCGAGGCCGTCGCCGGAGTCGAACACGAGGTGTTAACAGACTTCAACCCACTTAAAAAAAAATTTTCCAGACAAGCTGCCAGTCTGCGTACTAGTCGCTAAAAAAATCATATCTCGAGTTCTGAAACTCGAAATCCAGTTCCGTAAAATTTTCCTGAAAATAGACTCATATGCCCGTCTACAAATTGTTTTATAGAATTTTTGGTCAGACCAATTAGTACAGTTTATTAGTCAAAGTCTCCCATGTTACAGGGATCGACTACATTGACCTTTGTGCATTACGACTTGGACATCTCCCTGCACAGAGTTTCAACACTGATGCCGTTTGTTTCTATAGAAACTAGACTCAGAGAGGAATCTATACATATATGGTATGACTCCTAATTATCTCTGGTTTATTTATAATGAATTTCCAAAGTCGGAACAGGGAATCCAGAAACCGTTCTGGCCCTGTCTCACGAGAACCTGAATATCTCTTAACATACTGTCCATATGATCTTTTCGTTGCTTCTATATGAAAATAGACTCATCGAGCTTCGAATACATAATTTATTCATCAATTAATTCCACTCCTACTATTTTTTAGTGATTTTTCAATCTCATGTCACTGCTGCTGCCAGCATCTGTTACGAAAGTAACTAGGTCCATTTCATGCCTACTCCTTGATCCAACTCAATCGAACATTCATGCCATTTTCGCATGGCTTAAAGTTTACATACTAAAGTTCAAACACAACATAATAGCCTATACATGCCGAAATATTCTCCTAAGCCGACTAAGAAGAAAGTACCAAAACTTGCTATCCGGTGTGATGACTTCGATGACGGCCCGACCACGCAAAAAGAGATGTGTCCAAGAAACCTAGAATAGGTGACAAGGAAACACCGAGTGAGTTTATAACTCAGTAAGTCATAAGCTATGCACTACCATCCATCAATAACATTATCACAAGAGAAAACAAAATGGAACGAGGCTAATTACTCCATCCATTCCGAACCATACCATAGTTCCTCCGACCTATCGGTTTAATTTCATACCAATTTATGCATTCACAATCCACATACTCATCAATAGGATATTCGAGGCATTTTCATAAATCATTTTATTTTCGTTACAAACATACAACTAAACGGCCTTTCACCCATTCTACGATAAATTTCATGTACGTGACTTCAAGTATATTTGTCACATAGGTTCAAACTTACCAAGCTCAACACCAAGTATAGACATAGCACCTATTAGCCATGAACTCAAGACACTTACCCGATCCGCTGTCCGTGATCGACTCAATAGCGTCGCACACTTAGTGTCCATAATGATTCAAGAATATATATTAAGTCCGCACACTCAGTGCTATATAATCAACTCCCACACTTAGTGCTACATAATCAAACTCGCACACTTAGTGCTACATAGTCAACTCGCACACTTAGTGCTACATAGTCAAACTCGCACACTTAGTGCTACATAGTCAATTCGCACACTTAGTGCTGCACAATTTAAACCCGCACACGTAGCGCCAATCTCGTGGTCATAAATGTTTATACTCGCACATTTAGTGCCGAGATCAACAACTCAATACATCTCACCTCTTTTCTTTTCATTCAACACTTTCATCATCACATACGTACATGCATATATATATTTATTCATTCCATTCAGCATCATTACATAAATGTTATGACCATTTGAATTAATACCAACTATATGCTTAATGACTTACCTCGTGTTGGTAAGACGGTTCCAACTCGGCTACTCGATGACCTTTTCTTTGCCTTTGCTCGATTCACCTCCTTTAACTCCTTGAGCTTAATCAATAATTTAACTAGTTTAACCACCTTGCTAAATATTTACAATCCAATTTCACATGTATATGTATGTTAGTATATTCGGCTAATAACCTCATGCAACTACCATATCATCAAAAATCTAATCACACATGCACATGCATTAGGTAAGTTACCTTTGCTAATTTTAAACCCAACATCACACAAGCTCTCAAGTGATGGCCGAATGCTTCTTTTGTTACCCAACTAATCATTCGACAATTTCATCCCCTTTACCACCCTTTTATGCCTAATTATCTAAATCAAGATAAGATCATCAACATGCCTAACCATAGCCGAATGTGCAACATTAATCTATCACCTCAATCTCTTAAATACTATCAAGTTCATTTACTTCTAATTTCTTAAGTTCAACATCTTAATGCCCATTATAGCCACTCCCATAATCTAAATTTAAAAATCGGCAACACCCACATTTCAACTATCTTAGCCGAATACTCCTCAACACTTAGACTAAAGTATGCACATTAAACTTAATACAACTTTCATTATTCCTTTCACCCTCAAACATAATTTATAAATCTTGCCCTTCCTTCCATGTTTCGGTCAATTATTCAAATTACCTCATAACATGAACATTCTTTTCAACTAATCTAGCATGACTCATTCGGCCTTAACAAAGAACCACTTTTCATACAAGGACAAAAATAAATCAAATGAACCTCCCATTTAAACCCCATTCTATCTTCTACTTACTCAATAATACATGTTTCTTAGTTCATATTCATCTATAACCATTTCAAATCACATACTACAAAACATCATCAATTTGGCATATAAGAACATAACCAAAGGTTTCTTGCAACACAACTCAAAAATCAACACATGGGTCATGTTATGAGCATCAAAACAACTCAACTTCACAAAAAAAATGCCAAAAGAACCACATGATATCATACCTTAATCTATAAACTCACTTGGCCGAATGTCCTAGCTTCCATTCTTCTTTTCTTTTCCTTATGGTTTCGGCAAGATGATAGAAAAGATGATGGAACTTTGTTTTTATCACCACTTACTAATATAAATTTATTATACATAATTCCCACCAAATATAAAAAAATGAAGACAAGGGAACACCATAATGCATGCGTATGTTGGCCGGCCATTCACATTCAAAAATGGTTTATTTGACATGCAAGTCCACTCTTTTTGGTACATGCACTAATAGACCATTTTAAATTGGACTATCATATTTTCACCATGTCTCAAATCGATCCCTATTAACAATTTCTCATGCAATTGGTAAAATTAGGGAATGAAACTTCCACATACTCATGTTCACACATAATAAGCATAGAATATAGCAATTAATTATTTTACGACTCGGTCTTGTGGTCCCGAAACCACTTTCCGACTAGGGTCACATTAGGGCTGTCACATATTGGGTGAGAGGCTAGGGGACACAATGAAATGGAAAAGGATGGAGATATCTTTAAAGCTTCCAAAGCATAAGATTTACTCAAACATAGGTAAGAGAAAATGCCTTGGTATAAGCTAGTATAGTGTTGATTTACCAAAGCACTCATTTATTTCCTAGTTAACTATGTTAGATAGAGTCCCCATAAAGAGTATATTGTTCTCTTAGAGAGTAATCAAATATCTAATGAATATCTTGGTAAGCGTCTACCCCTTTAAAGGGCTTGCAGAATGCGAAGGGTTAGTGATTGGACTTACTCCAATCCGTACCTTGGGAAACCAAAACTAAATATCTAATGGATATGTGATGAGTGGAAAAGAAGTGAAGAGCATGAATCATATAATAAGAGGGCAAGTTGTTGTAGTGCTATTCATAATTCTTGCCAAGACAGAGTTATATGGTTGTTAGCTTATTGCAAGGGAAAATCATTTAAGCCTAGTTGGCCCAGTTGTTCTTAAACTTGCATGAAATGGTTTGTTCATATGTTGTTGTAGGAAAGGAACAACAACTTGCATAGCAAAAGGCTAAGGCAAATTCCAAGGTCTTAAACAAGGGGCTTGTCCCCCCTCCCCCCACAAAAAAGGTAAATTTACCTTGTAGATCGTTTAAAATTTAAGAAATTATAGGTTAGTATAATAGTAAATATGCACCTTACCCCAAAAATGACATAATGACTTATTCGACCCTCCAACTTAAAAAAAAAACATTTTAGCCCTCATTTAATTTTTCGCTTCTTTTAGTCTTTAAACTTGCAATGTTTGTCAAATCACCTCAAAAATAGATAAAAAAGTTAATGCTGTTAACTTTGTTGATATAGCATACATGTGGATATCACGTTAACAATTAATTAATTTTTAAAAATTTAAAAATTCAAAAAATTATGAAACTTTTTTTAAAAGTAAGATTCAAAAAATATTAAAAATTATAAAAATATTTTTTTAATATTTTATAATTTGCAAAAAAATGCTAACATGGCATATACATGGATGTCATGCAGTAAAATTAATAAACATTAACTTTTCTATTTATTTTGGGAGAATTTGATAAATAATACAAGTTTAAAAATTAAAAGAGTTGAAAAAATAAATGGAAGACCAAAATAACTTCTTTTATAAAATTAAAAGATTAGATAAATTATTATGTGAAAAAAAATATATTGATCTTTTAACTCCTCCTAAAACAATATTGTAGCTTTGCTCCTCTAGTCCTCTTCCATGTTTATGTTAGCAACAAAAAAAAATATGGTTAAAGATAGATTAATTGATAGTAAAGTTGCTGCAAACCGCTACGTAGAGAATGGGGTTTACATGTAAATAGGGAACAAGAGTAGTTTAGTTTCAACTGGTCATTTTCATAGGTAGTAAAATATTGCCCTTTTTATTTTTCACCTTTTGCTGAAAAAGAATATTGAAGGAAAAATCTCAGTGAATTGGAATCTCTAATTAATAGGACCCACCCAAACCAAAACCAAAACCAAAAAATAGAACAGCCACCCGCCTACCCACCGTCTCTAAAGCGGCGCTCGGTTTTTCATCAACTTGCTTGTAGTAATGGGTCCTCCGACCAAGGAGTAGGACTACTCCGTACAATATCCCACTCTACTACCACTGGTAGAATTGGATGTATAAATAATGAATTTCGGGGGGAAAAATCATCAATTGAGATCTATACATGATCATGAGTTTTTGTTTCCTTTGTTTTAATTAGTATATGCATATAAAATCCATATGATGTATCATATACAAAAATAAGTACAAGTAATTGATTAAAAGATATAAATACTGTCTAGATCTAAATAGATATGATATGGATGGTACTGATATTGGTATTAATTGTTTCGGTTTTGCATTATTAAGTAATGATACAAGTAGGGGGAGATGAGAGGAGAAAATGTCAATGTTGGTTGGAAATTAATTTATTATTATTCTTATGTTAACTAGGATGGAGAGATGGGCTTGGGAGGATACTAATTAAATGGTTTAAAGGTGAAGAACCTAGCCCATAAAGACAAACTAAAGCCTAGGAGTAGGAGGAGATGAGAAAGAATAAATCAAGGCATTTATGGTACTTCTAATGTAGTTGTTGAATGGGATCAGCCTTAATTTGTCTTGTATTCAATGTTCAATGTCTATCTATCCATCTCCTTCCAGATGTAGTAGGCCAATTAGCACCCATCCTATTGGAACTCAAAACTTCATATATATCTGGATTCTAATTGGTTGTATCAAATGATGCACCAATCCTTGCATTTTGATTAACCTAGCTAGCTAGTTGCATCAATATACAGATAAGGTTCTTATAATCATTTATTTTTATTTTTAGAAAGAGGGCGAGGGCATCCTATATGCTATATGCTGATGCTGGTGTTGAAGTTGAATTGCATGGCACCAAGTATAGACGGTCCACAATCACGTGAACCCCCCTTCAACTTGTTTTGTTGGGTCCCACCTCATACACATCCCATCCATGGCATTGTCATACTAGACACACTCTTCCTCTATTTTCCTTCACCTTCCTCTTCAAGTATCCCCCCCCTTTACCCTAAACATATTATTAGTTATATTACCCAAACTCCAATACAGCTATTTTTAATCTTTTCTCTCTTCCTCCCTCCATGAATTTTCCTGGCTTCTTACCCTACCTTCCTATCTCCTCGGGTTGACCCACCAAAACCCTACTTTTTACCATTAAAAATCTGTTTACTCCAAAACTATGAATAATCTTCTCTATTTCTTTTTCTTTCTTAAATATATTTAACATATATTACCCACCCCCTATATATATACTAACATCACCACTCAACCCTTCATACAAACCCAACTCAACCCTCTCTTTTCTTCCACCTTTTGAAAGACAAAAATACAAAAACCAACCTTGTTCAACTACTGCATCCTCTGCCTATATCTTTTTCCTATTTGTACAATCCAAAAGAAAAAAAAATGGATGGAGGCTGCATAGCCATAGATGAAAGCAAAACCAGTGATTCCATGTCCATATCCATATCCTCTCTTTTACCTGCCGTTACCAAATCTCCCGACTCTCTCTGCCGAGTTGGAAGCAGAACCAGCGTGATTGTGGAATCTAAAGCTGAATCTAAAAAGCTACCTTCTTCCAAGTACAAAGGCGTTGTTCCTCAACCCAATGGCCGATGGGGTGCCCAGATATACGAGAAACACCAGCGTGTCTGGCTTGGAACGTTCAATGAAGAAGATGAGGCCGCCAAAGCCTATGACATAGCGGCTCGAAGGTTTCGGGGTCCTGATGCCGTCACTAACTTTAAACACCTCCGAGAAACTGAGGAAGATGGCATCGAAATAGCCTTCCTCAATACACATTCCAAGGCTGAAATCATTGACATGTTGCGTAAGCATACTTACAATGATGAGCTTGAGCAGAGTAGAACAAGGAGATGCTATGGCTTCGACGGGAATGGGAAACGTGTGGTAGGAAACGAGGCTGTGTTTGGCTCTTTTGGTGCCGAAGTGAAAGCGCGTGACCAACTTTTCGAAAAAGCTGTGACCCCAAGCGATGTGGGGAAGTTGAACCGACTAGTTATACCTAAGCAGCATGCGGAGAAGTACTTCCCATTGGAAAGTGGAGGTTCTTCTTCCAAAGGAGTTCTTTTGAACTTGGAAGACGTGACCGGTAAAGTTTGGAGGTTTAGATATTCCTACTGGAATAGTAGCCAAAGTTATGTGCTAACAAAAGGGTGGAGCCGCTTTGTTAAGGAGAAGAACCTTAAAGCCGGTGACATTGTTAGCTTCCAGAGATCAACAGGAGCCGAGAAGAAGCTTTACATTCACTGGAAGGCAAAATCAGGATTGGGAAACCCGGTTGGGCTCAGGCTATTTGGGGTCAAAATATTTGGAGGAGCTGCAACAGGAAACCTTGGATGTACTAATGGGAAAAGGACTAGAGAAATAGAACTTCTGGCATTAGAATGTAGCAAGAAACAAAGGGCAATAATTAATGCCTTGTAACACTACCTTACTAACCTTTATATCTTTTCGTTTTTGGGAAAATTTGTGACTGTAAAGACGGTGTACCTGGCTAAGATGGAAGGAAAGGGAGTGAAACATGATGTATATTACAAAGGCAAAAGACTGAAGAAAGCCGATAGAAAATATCTTTCTACTTTGATTAGTTTACAAACTATACATATGGTAGCTTCTTAATTAATTCCAGAGATGGAATGAGAGAGGGAAATTATTTGGTAAATGGAATATATGCAGTATTTCAATGAAAGAACCTTTGTTTGTCCTCAACTATTATGGCTAGCTAAGCTAACTGGTTAATTTGGCGTATATGACTTGTCCAATAATAGTGATAATAAGATTTTGCAAAAGGTTAAAAGTATCACTACAAAGGAATTGCGTAAACATAGGTATATGCAATTTGTTTGTAGTGTACGATCGAGTAGATGACGATTATAAAGGTTACAAGCATTTAAGGAATCTTTGAAGATCGATGCATGTTGCTAGCTGCAAATCAACAATTAGGTCTTGGATCATGCATAAAGTTTTTGCAAAAGGATGTAGTGGCTGCTTTTTTTAACTTACTTTTCTTTTTTGTCCCATTTAATCATATTTATACATATGTATATTCTGAAGTATGAATCAGGGGCCTGAACATCCAGTCTGGTATGTGGAGGTCTGATGAAGTTGGTTCAGCATGCAGCAAACTCGACAGCATGCAGGCCATAAAGACCAAGTCGTGCAGGAGCTGCTGGAACGAGCTGAACTATTCCTATTTTGTTCATCTAGTAATCTTAAGTTAATGTAATGTACTTTAGTTCATTTAGAACTATGTTAGGTTTATGATTGATGTAATTTTGATGACAATTGAGCTGTTAAGTCAGCTTTGTTTAAGTGTGTAAGCTTAGTTTTTCAAGTTTCAATGTATTAGTGGTAGTAGGTGATGATTAGGTATCATTATGCAGATTTTGACAAGCAAATTGCTTGGTTTATGTATTGGCATTATGCCATTGTTCAACATATGAATGAAATCAGCTTTGTTCATCAATATTCTCTAAAATTTCCTCAGCTTATTTTCTTCTTTCTTCAACTCGAAATTGTTTGTTTGCTCAGCAACATTCGAGGCTTGCTCGACAAGATACTTGCTGAGTCTGTTTGATTCTGCTGTTGCACCAACAATTGGTATCTAGAGCTTATTTCTTAAGGGACCTGTTATACAAATCCATGGCTTCATCAAGCTTTTCACCAGCTGCACCTCAAGTCTTCAATGGAGAAGGCTATCACATATGGGTGGTCAAAATGAAGACCTACCTGCAGGCTTTCGATCTGTGGGAGGTGGTCAACTCTGATGTTGAACCAGAGCCACTTAGAGCTAATCCAACAGTGGCTCAGATCAGGCAGCATGCTGATGAAAGGACCAAGAGGCACAAGGCTATGTCTTGCATCCAAAACTTAGTGTCTGATGTGATTTTCACAAGGATTATGGCCTGTGAATCACCAAAACAGGCCTGGGACAAGTTGCAGGAAGAGTTTCAAGGGACTGAGAGGACAAGGCAACAACAGTTGTTAAACTTGAGGAGAGATTTCGAGAATTTGAAGATGAAGGAAGAAGAAACTGTCAAGCAATATTCTGACAGGATCATGGCTGTGGTTAACAGCATCAGGCTCCTTGGAGAGCAGTTCAATGAAGCTAGGATAGTGGAGAAGGTTATAGCAACTCTGCCTGAGAGGTATGAGGCAAAAATCTCATCTCTCGAGGACTCAAGGGACCTGTCCACCATCTCCCTGACAGAGTTGATCAATGCTATATATGCTCAAGAGCAGAGGAGAGCAAGCAGATTGGAGGAGCACCAAGAAGGTGCCTTTCAGGCAAGAACAAATACTGCCTACAAAGGCAAGAAGGCCTGGAGAGACAAGCCAAAGGATGATGCTGCAAGGAGAGAAGGTCAGACTTGCAAGCACTGCAGAAAGGCTGGTCATCCAGAAGAAAAATGCTGGTTTAATCCAGATGCTGTGTGTCAGCATTGTAAGAAAAAGGGTCATGTTGAAAGAGTCTGTAAGAGCAAGGCCAAATCAAGGCGCAATCAGTCTCAACAGATGAAAGCTGAGGCTCGAGTAGCTAAGGAGGACAGTGACCAAGAGGAGCAAGTCTTTACTGTGTCATGCTCAGCTGCTCAGGAAAGGTCCTCATCTGGTTGGCTCCTAGACAGTGGATGCACCAACCACATGACACCTGATGCTGCAATCTTCAAGTCTTTAGACAGAAGCTGCAGAACTAAAGTCAAGATAGGAAATGGTCATTTTATTCAAGCTGAAGGCAAGGGTGATGTTTTGATATGCACCCTTACAGGTACCAAAGTGATTTCAAATGTGCTGTTGGTGCCTGAAATTGACAGAAACCTGCTCAGCATAGCTCAGTTGCTGGAAAAAGGTTACTCAGTTGTGTTTAAAGACCACCAATGCCAAATCAGTGATCCAAGTGGATCCAAACTGATGGCAGTCCCTATGGCTGATAAGAGCTTTGTGGTTGACTGGACAAAAAAGTCAGACATTGCCTACACAGCCACTTCAGATGAATCCAAGCTGTAGCATCAAAGACTGGGACATGCCAACTTAGATCGATGGCCCGAATGATCAGAGAAGACCTGGCTGAAAACTTCATCAACTCAGTAGACCATGATGATGTATGTGAAGTATGTCAGCTAGGAAAGCAGGCCAGACTCCCATTTCCCTCGAATCAAGCCTGGAGAGCCTCTGAAAAACTCCAACTGGTGCATACTGATGTGTGTGGACCTATGAAGACTGAGTCATTGAGTGGAAACAGGTATTTTATACTGTTCATTGATGATTTCTCGAGATATTGCTGGATTTACTTCTTAAAACAGAAATCAGAGGTGGCCACTGTGTTTTGGAAGTTCAAAACTGCTGCTGAGACTGAAACAGGCTGCAAGGTGAAGACCATAAGGTCTGATAATGGGACTGAGTACACCTCAGCTCAGTTCCAAGCCTTCTGTGATAAGGCAGGCATCAAACATCAACTTACCAACACATATACACCTCAGCAGAATGGGGTAAGTGAAAGGAAGAATAGGAGTTTGATGGATATGGCCAGGTGCTTGATGATTCAGAAGAATCTGCCTAAAGCACTATGGGCAGAAGCAGTTAACACTGCAACATACATTCAAAATAAACTTCCAACCAGGGCTTTGGATCAAAAGACCCCATTCGAGGCCTGGTTTAGCTTCAAGCCATCACTGGCTCATCTGAAGGTCTTTGGATGCATCTGTTATGCACATGTACCTGCTGTTAAAAGGGACAAATTGTCTGAAAGGGCTCGACCTGGTGTTTTGGTGGGCTATAGCACTGTTAAGAAGGGCTATAGGATTTTAGATCCTTCAACAAACAAAGTGTCAGTAAGCAGGGATGTGGTATTTGATGAGAGGTCATGTTGGAACTGGGAAAGACATGAACCTGAAGAAGTTTTTGAAGAACTTGCAGCAGACCAAGCTGAGCCAGACCAAGATGTCCCTGAAATGGATATTGATGATGAACTAGTCAGAGGAACAAGGCCATTGGCTGAAATTTATGAAAGGGCTCATGTAGCCATAGCTGAACCAAGCAACTTTGAAGAGGCTGAGGCTCAGCAAGGGTGGAAGCAGGCAATGGCTGAGGAGATCAGCATGATTGAGAAGAACCAGACCTGGAAATTGGTTGAAAGGCCAGTCAAAAGGAAAGTGATTGGGGTGAAATGGGTGTACAAAGCCAAGCAGAATGCTGATGGTACCTTGAACAAGCTGAAAGCAAGGCTAGTTGTCAAGGGGTTCAGTCAGAGGTATGGCTTGGACTACCTGGAGACCTTTGCACCAGTGGCCAGACTCGACACCATCAGACTGCTGATTGCCTTAGCAGCACAGCTTGAATGGAAGATCCATCAACTTGATGTGAAATCAGCTTTTCTGAATGGTTTCTTAGATGAAGACATCTATGTTGAACAACCACAAGGGTTTGAAATAGCTGGCAGAGAGCATATGGTCTACAAACTGAAGAAGGCCCTATATGGATTAAAGCAGGCTCCAAGGGCCTGGTATAGCAGAATTGATGGCTACTTGACTGATCTAGGATTCGATCGAAGCAAGAGTGAGCCAACACTGTATGTCAAGAAACAAGGGACACAAATACAACTCATTGTATCCCTGTATGTTGATGATCTTCTGGTGACAGGAGGAGATCGAGTAGTGCTGGCTGATTTTAAGACCAAGATGCAGGAAGTGTTTGAAATGTCTGATCTTGGGGAGATGTCATACTTTCTTGGAATAGAGGTGTCTCAAGTACAGAATGAGATATTTCTAAGCCAGAGAAGCTTTGCCACAAAGATTTTGACCAAGTTCTCCATGCAAAACAGCAAGGCAACTAAAACACCTGTTGCTGTTGGAGAAAAACTATCGAGCCAAGGTGATTTTAAGAAAGTTTGTGAAACAACCTACAGGAGTCTAGTTGGTTGTTTGCTATACTTAACTGCCACTAGACCAGACATTATGTATGCTGTAGGATTGCTCTCAAGGTTCTTGCATTGCTGCAATGAGAAGCATTTCCAAGCTGCAAAGAGAGTGCTGAGATATGTCAAAGGCACTTTAAACTATGGTTTGAAATACAGCAAAGAAGGAAATCTGAAGCTGGTTGGCTACACTGATAGTGACTGGGCTGGCTCGATAGATGATATTAAAAGCACCTCAGGGTATGCTTTTAACCTTGGTTCAGCCATGTTTTGTTGGAGCTCAAAGAAGCAAAGTCTAGTAGCTCAATCTACTGCTGAAGCAGAGTATGTGGCAACAGCAAGTGCTGTCAACCAAGCCATATGGCTAAGAAAAATATTGGCTGACTTGAATGTGCATCAAGAGGAAGCTACTGAGATCTTCTGTGACAACCAATCTGCAGTAGCAATTGCTAAAAATCCAGTGTTCCATGGAAGAACAAAACATTTCAGCATCAAGTTGCATGTTGTTCGAGAAATGGAGCAAGCTAAAGAAGTAAAGCTTATCCACTGTAATTCAGAAGATCAACTTGCTGACATTTTAACCAAAGCTCTTAGTGTCACAAGGTTTGAATATCTAAGAAAGAAGCTAGGTGTTTGCTCCATGCAAACCAAGGAGGAGTGATGAAGTTGGTTCAGCATGCAGCAAACTCGACAGCATGCAGGCCATAAAGACCAAGTCGTGCAGGAGCTGCTGGAACGAGCTGAACTATTCCTATTTTGTTCATCTAGTAATCTTAAGTTAATGTAATGTACTTTAGTTCATTTAGAACTATGTTAGGTTTATGATTGATGTAATTTTGATGACAATTGAGCTGTTAAGTCAGCTTTGTTTAAGTGTGTAAGCTTAGTTTTTCAAGTTTCAATGTATTAGTGGTAGTAGGTGATGATTAGGTATCATTATGCAGATTTTGACAAGCAAATTGCTTGGTTTATGTATTGGCATTATGCCATTGTTCAACATATGAATGAAATCAGCTTTGTTCATCAATATTCTCTAAAATTTCCTCAGCTTATTTTCTTCTTTCTTCAACTCGAAATTGTTTGTTTGCTCAGCAACATTCGAGGCTTGCTCGACAAGATACTTGCTGAGTCTGTTTGATTCTGCTGTTGCACCAGCAAGGTCATTGTAATCTGATTTTCGTCGACAAAGAGAGTTTGAAAACGATGAAAACGGCGCATGATTCTTTTGACGGGGTGATGAAAAATGCAAGGGAACCTAGATTAATACATCAAGATTGAACAGGTTTTCAATCTCCATTCAGTAATGAATGTAAATCATTGGAATACACCAAAGAGAAATCGAATAGATAAGGGATAACGGTAGCTTATTCCATTAATGCAGACGCAGTTTTAATGAGTAGTTGACTTCATAATAAACTAGATGTCGGCCCCTGTGATCCCGGGATGTTAATTAGTATAATAATAATAATAATTAATTTTTATATATTTTTATTAGAACTCTTTTTATTTACCAATTGTATTAGTTCGATTAGTATCGATATTATTGTTAATGCAGGAGGTTGTGGATTCGACTGTGGTTCAGGGGCGAAGCCAAGGGGGTTAGCATGGGCCCCGACCCCCCCTAAAATGTAAAATTGCTTTTTAGTCCTTTAAAATTTTTTAAAAATTTTAAATTAGTAAAGGTAAAATTACATTTTGGCCCCCCTAAAATTATAAAAATTCAATTTAATCTTTTACAAATTATAAAGATATAAACAATAAAAATTGAAAATTTCAGTTGGCCCCCCTAAAAAATTTTTTTGGCTTCGTCCCTATCGTGGTTAATCATGTTTTATCCTATTGTTTAATAGTTGAATAAGGATTATAAGTAGTTTTAAGCATGTTCCAAAATAAAAATATTAACGCTTAAAAATTAAATCAAACATGAATGCAATAAAACAACCCACCATAAACGTTCAAAATAATTAATAAAAATATAAATAAATAAATTAAAGTTGTTAAAATTAAATAAAAAGTAACATATATTGTAACACCCCATACCCAATTCGGCCATCGAACCCGAGCCATGGGATGTCACTACAGTAAACAGAGATCATCACATATAATTCCAACTTTAAACATTCAATTAAACAATAAAAACAATTCATATTATTTATTTCAATTAAACATGAAATTATTTCATAAATACACTATTAACATTAAAATAGAATATGAGTCGCACAATGATAGTCAATTCAAGGCATCATCATCAAATACAACTTTTCTCGGGCCTTATACAAGCTTACAATGCCATGATATCAACCTAGAATTTAACTAGGACTTAATCGCAACATTTCCAAAGTTATAGTTCAATTAAAGCATAAATAAATTCTCCAAATAATCAATCGTATCATAAGGTTCAAATATTATAATATGCAAATAAATTCGCGAGCTTATGAAAGCTCTTAAAGACAAAAGGCCCATGACCATGTTTTACTATTCATCTATCATGTAATGTCGATGAGAGGATATCACTAACTAAAAATATGACTAAGGCAAGTGCACCTATTGATAAATAGTATAGCTATGGTGAGTAGAGATATCGTATCCACGAAGACTAAAAGTATTAGTAATTATCGTTTTCCTATTATTTAGCGGACAAATTGGAGTGATTGTTTTAAGCTAAGATTTACTAAACTAATCTAACTAAAGAACTCAACAGAGAATGAATCAGGAAAATTATCGAATAATAACCAATGAGAGAAATAATACCCAGGAAAGAATCCACCTAGACTTCATTTGTTATTATGAATTTGAATTAAACGATTTATTCACTTGGTATCTTGATCCATAGAAATCCCTAAATTATATTAATATCTCTTTCGAGAGTAAGAGCAACTGACTTTAGGTTTATTAATTGAAATTTCTTTCTAATTAAAACCCCCTATTATCGCATTAACTCGATCTATGGATTCCCCTATTAGATTTGACTCTAATTCGGTAGATTTATGTCGTCCTATTTCTAGGATTGCATGTAACTCCACTTACTTATGCTAGATCTACTCTTAAATAAAGACTTTTCCTCCACTAAATTAAGCACATTAAACATGAATTAATATCCCAAAAATATTAAAACAAGAAATAATCACACATAATTGAGAACAAGAATCAAGTATTTATCGCATAAAATAGATATCAAATAATAAAGTTCATCTTAGGTTTCATCTTCCCTAGGTATCTAGGGAATTAGTTCATAATTCTGAATAAAAACATCTCAAAGTTAGAAAAACATAAGAAACAAAAAAACTCAGAAAGGAGGTCTTCAATCTTGATAGAAATCTGCTTCGGAGTTGGCTCCAATGGTGTTCTTCGAGTTATTTTCTTCAAGATTCTCTAATGGCTCCATTTTCTTCTTCTATTCGGTATTTATAGACTTTAAAATGCCTAGAAAGCCTAAAAATTTCTCTTTTCCGTGTGTTTGGGAAGTGAGTTGCAAAATTGACACAGCCTGGCACATGGCCATATGTCCAGCCTGTATAGGAAGGCCCAAGTCGTGTGGCTCCTGAAAACTGCTCTATTTGTTTGAATTAGACTTATTTTTCGCTCCTTTTGCTCCCACTTACTCTCCTAAGTATAAAAACATGAAATTAAAGGATTAGGAGTATAAAATTCACTAATTTGCATAAATAATCATCCATAAACGCATTAAGAACGAGACTAACATATGTTTCTTTTATCACTTATCAAATATCCCCACACTTAAGCGTTTACTTGTCCTCAAGTAAGATCCTTAACTCAAGTTAATATTTCTCAACTTGTAATTCTCATAAATACCGCCTCAAAATAATTCGCAAATAATCATGCATTGACAATTCAATTAAAAGGGCATTAAAGATTCAAACAATCTAAGCCGAAAATTTTTAAAGCAGGAAGACATATGATTCTCCCCTTATTTAAGTATTCACAATCAACAAGAATTGACATCCTCACTAAAGATTCACTCAAAGTACTCAAAGTGTTTAAGGTTCAATAAATAAGCACTCAACAGTTGAATAAGAAATGTCATTACCATAAGCTTGCTTGAAAATCAAATCTCCACCACTATAATATGATATGATACAGCAATCAAAAGGTTTTTAAGAGGTTGTAATGGGGCTTAGGTTAAGGGTGTAGAAAAAGGATAGAAAAGCTGGTTATAACCGAGATCAATTTGATAAATACCAAACTAGAAAAAGTAAACAAATGTTGAATTCAAATCAAGTGCATCAATCAAAATAATTCAAGAACAAAAACAAGCTTCTTCTCAAAATATGAATTTAACTGGTCAAGCTCAATCAACAAAAAACTAACTAATAATCAATATTTTTTTCGATCTTTTTTTTAAAAACAACAAGAAATAATTCAGCAAATAAAAAAAAGAGCAAAGTTAGGCACTAACCAAATCAAATCTTGACAAAAAGGGAGTCAAGAAAACAGGAAAGAGTCACAACGAAAAAAAATGGGTCATAGGTTAAAATTCACGGGTTAATAAAGAAAATGTGTGTTAGGCTCAGTGAGGTTCACTAAGGGTTAATTCAAAAGGTAGGCTTTTTATAGGACAAGTGGGTTAAAACCTAAGTGTCTTCATTATCTTAGTATATCAAATCAAAGGTGTGGTCTCAGCATGTATAACCGAAGCAAGTTCTAGAATAACAAATCAAGTTGACACACTCATAACCAATAATAGAATGAAAATGAAAAATGTATGCTCTATAGGCTCAAAATCTCACAAAAAATCATGGTTTTTAATGTCAAACTTGCAAATTTAAAACTTCAAGATAATACATCAATTCAGGGAAGCAACCTAAAAATTTTTAATTTATGAAAAATACTTATCATGCTTGATTCTCTCATGTCTTAAAGTTTAAATCAACCAATATACAAATGTCTACAAATTAATCTAAAAAGACATCAATAAAAATCTCAAATTGACAAAAATTCACTCTAATGGAAGTATGAGAACAATACTTAGGCACAAGAAATAATTCAGGGAATTTCTAAAAATTATATAAATAACTTCCCCACACTTAAGATGTACATTGTCCTCAATGTACAAATAGATATAAACACAAAATAAGTAGACTATAATAAGAGAAGGAGAAAACTGAAACTGCCCTGAATATGGATGAAATCGCCAAAATAGTGAAAACCGAAATTGTAGGTAAATAAAAAGTGTAGTGCATGGTTCCGAGCAAACTAATAAAAAAATAAATACAAATAATGAAGAAGATTAAGAGGTTACAATCTCAAGTAGAAACAACCATAAAAATAAAACATAGTTCAAAATATAAATAAACTAAATAAGTTTAAGAAGATAAAAATAAAACAACTAAAAACAAAAACAAAAAGAAAGAGAAAAAGAAAAAGAAAAGAAAAGAATTAAAATCAGTGATCCTTATCATCAGAGACATCGGGATCGTAAGGTACCGGAGCTGAAGAAGAGATGTGGAGGTGCTGAAAGATCTACTGGAAGGTTGCATCAATACTATTGAACCGCTCAAAATAGTGTTGCTTGAAATGAGTGAACCACTCGGAGAGGTCTGCGAGAGTAGCAGCAGAAGTAGTAATATGGTGACTCAGAGGTGGATGATGATGTGGATCCTCGTGTTGGAAAGGGACATCATCAGTGAAGTGCTCATGCTCATCTAGAGGATTAGAATGAGATAATTGGTATCAAGGAGGATCCACTCCACATAGTCGCTCGATCATCTTCATATGAATCATACTCGATAACCCTTGCAGGGTCATCTGTAACAGCCTGTTTTCAGTAAAATTAGAATAGTAGTTTTAGAAGCACAAATCTAAAGTCAAAAAATTTATTTTATTATTATTTTATTGCCTATATCATGATAGTAATACCATATAAAAATTTTGTTAAGAAATTTTATCGTTTACATGGTTAAATAAAAAGGACTAAATCGCTGAAAGTAAAAGTTCAGTTCTAATAGCTAAAGGTATTAAATAGCTATAGAACCTTAAAGTAAGAGTCTTTATATGGTAATTAGACCATTTATATTTTAGTGGATTAGCATGGCTTGACAGTTGTGTAAATTTGATTAATTTTTAAGGTTAATTAAGTAAATAAGTAAATAATGATAAAAACTAAAGAAATAAAATATGCTATCATCTTTTATTCATCATCATCAGTCAGAAATTAGGTTTTAGGAAGCCATTTTTGTGTTTAAGCTTTTGGCAACTTCAACTTGCTCTTAGGTAAGTGATTTTTTGTTTCGTTTTTAATGATTTCTACGTTTTCGGGATCATTGTAGCTTAATCTAGCTAGCCTGAGGACTAATTTGTGAAACTGTTAAACTATTAAGGTTTTGCCATTATTGAATATGCATGAGTTTTGATGAGTTATGGAAGAAAATGGATAGTTTTTTTTAGATAAACAACTTTTGTTAAGTGATTTTTGATAAAAATGTTAAATAGGGATTAAATTGAAAAATAGAAAATTTTACATGGTGAAATTGTGAAATAAATGAAATATAAGGCTTGCTAAGGACCTAATTGATATTCGACTACAGTGGGTTGTGGTGAAATTGCATAAATTTTCATTTTTATGAGGTAGGGACTAAATTGCAAAAAATTAAAAGTATAGGGGCAAAATGATAATTTTTCCAAAATATGATGTTGGGCTAAATTGAATGTGTTATATATTAAATTAAGTTAACTTTATCCGTATAGATCAAGACAGGCCTTATACGGAGTTAGATTGGGGTAAAGGGAAAATCTCGGATTAATCGTCTCCATATCTATGTACACTCGTCGAGGTAAGTTCATGTGAATAAATTGTGATTATATGTTTTATTTTGAAATATTTATGATTTTAAATTTGCTACATGTATGCACGGTTGCATATCCAGCTATGTACAACTACCGAGCCCCGTTTGAACCTTAGGAATTTGTAGGATACAAATGACTTGTCATTAGGGTTTACAGGATTTGAGTACTGGTCCTAAACGTCCTACCGATGGCTAAGGTCCTGTATGTATTGCAGATACTCCACAGCTCATGTGAGCAACATCGTGTAGCTACGTTCTGACCTACAGCTCGTGTGAGCATACTGGAAACACGAAAATATACACACTTTTTCATGCCTTTTTAACTCAAATTCATGCAGTTTCGGTAAAATTATTATCGAAAATTATATAATTATTATAAAATAATTATTTTGGACTTAAATAATTTTAAATAATTTTATAATAAATTTTGATTAATTTTGATTATTTTCGACAGATTTGCACAAATGGTGAAAATTGGCTCGGCAAACATTGTTGGAAGCACAAAATTGAGAAGCGTTTTTGAAGCATTGAGATGAATGAATTTTTCAACTAAAGACAATCCAAATTATGTGTATTAATTCATAATATAATTAATTTTAATTTTAATCCAATTTAATTTTGGTTAAATAAATTATTTTTAATTAAATTATGAAAAGTGGCCTAGTTGAGCTAAATTGAGAGAACCGAACCGGTCAAGCTTTGGGCAGCCAAAAACCGTCCAAAAAGCTGACCCAATCAGCTTGCTTTGCTGATTAAATGGCTTGCAAAAATGCCCTTGAAGACTTCGTCAAATTGCAAACAAACCCCTCCACTATTTGTGCCTTTCTAAATTTGCGCCAGCCTTAATATGGCAAGTTTGAAAACTTCAAACTTGCCACATGTGTGGCCGGCCATGGGAGGGATCTTTGGCTGCTGATTTTGGCTATTTTTAGCAGCCCTCTCACCCTATAAAAACCCCTCTTGGCTGCTCATTTCAACACACCACAACTTTCTCATCTCTTCTCTTCTTTCTCAACTTTCTCTCTTTGTTTTTCCATCTGATTTCCTTTGTCCTCTTGCCAATTTCACCTCTTGAAAAAGATTTGTTCATATATCATTTGGAGCAGCATTCAAGTGCTCATAGAAGCCTTGGTTCGACAAGAACAAGTGAAGAAGGAAGAGTGGAGCAACCCAGCCAAGCCACGGAGAAACACCGGATTTGCTTCTTGTTCCCTATCTTTTTAAATTATGTTGTTGTTATGATGAACATGTCTATGGATATTTATGTTGATATGATTTATATAATTAATCTGGCTTAAATTTAATTCATGTTAGGTTGATTGCATTTCGTCTTTTTAATTTATTAAAATTGTGTTTGTGTTGTTATAGGCCTCAGTGAGATGTTTGATTAAGTAAAACCATGTCTAAGTTATTCTTGCATTACAATTGTAAGGTAACTGATGAATTAATTATTTAAACAGATTGAAATTGTAATTAATTGACATGATACTTAATCAGTGCATGTTTAATCATCTAAGGTAGCTGAGGATTAAATTAGCAACGGTATCGAGTAATACAATTGCCTTGCATAACTCGCAAGATTATTGTGATTAAACTGTTTCAACGTAGAAATACATTGTTACCTTATGCAATCTTTTGTGTGCTTATGTGATTAAATTAATTGTTTGAATTGGCATAGAGATATGTACAAGAGATTATTTTGATTTCATAAGTATGTATGTGCATTAACACATTTGCCTATTAAAGTTTGTTTAATCAGTTGAATTGACATAGAGATATAGTTAATAGATGAATGGATTTTTGTAGGTGAGTATGTTCATAAGTTAGAAAATTACCGAGTTGCCATGTATTTATTCATAACAACATAAACATGAGTTTAATAATTCTAAGTTAAGAAATGTAATTAATCTAACGCAATTATGTCATCTTGATTAAATCAGCTTTTGAAATCGTGCATTAAAACTATATTTTATTTTATTTATTTACTTTGTTTACTAGCTTTTAATCACTTTTCAAATCAAAACAATTTTTTTCTTTACCAAAGTGTTTTAAATTGCATTCATAAATAATTCTTTTCACAGTCCCTGTGAGTACGATAACTCGACATTTACTTGTTACTTTATTACTTGTTGCGATTGTGTACACTTGCACATTTCTGTCATTCCACATACCGATTTATAGCTCGTGAGCATATTGATTTACAGCTCATATGAGCATACATGTTCATGAATTGATGAGTTAAAGTTATATAAGCTAACACACTATGTGTGAGCTATGCCGAGTATCCAACGGTATTTTAAACGGTTCAACGGGCAATATTCTGATACAAAATGGTAAGAGTTTGATACAAAATATTACAGGAACACATATGATTTTACATGAAAAATGTGGTTACATGATATATGGAAAAATGAAATGGATGATTGTAACACCCCAAACCCGGCCCAAAAGTTAGGCCCGAATCTAGCGTTAGGCCCGAATCTAGCGTGTCACATTAAAGTGTTTTTCGAAAAAAATATTTTCAGTAGAAACCCTTCTTATTTAAAACGTAGTACATTGAAAACTTATTAATTTTATTCCCAAAATTCCTTTTTGGGTTGTGGAAGCTAATTTTAAAAGTAACCGATTTACGAAAACATGATGTTTAAAAGTTAAGTTATGGAAACGTAGTGTTTTGAAAACAATTGTTGTTTTGGAAAACCGTGATCTACCTCTACAATTATAAAACATAGTAGATAAAATCCCAAAGTTTAAAATAAAAACCAAAATTAAGAGAGGCCTTATTACAACCTAAATGAAAAATACACAACAGTAAATAAACAAATCTGAAAACGTAAGCAGTGTGTGGCCATCTCCGAGTCCCTCGCAGCACCGATCCATCTATCGCTGGGGATTACCTGCACAATTAATAAACGGGGTGAGTTTACGAAAACTCAGTGTGTAATCCCCTAGCATCCAAACAGTCAGTCAAAAATAGAATTTAGAACCAATCTGGGCTTGAGCCCTATTCAGAAATAAAACAGTCTGTTTCAGAATATATGTGGGCCAAAGCCCGATTCATTAACATTTGGGTCTCAACCCATCACAGTCTCAATTGGGCCTAGCCCATCTCAGAATCAATATCAGTTGGGCCTAGCCCATTTCAATATCAAACCCATATGAATAATGCATGATAACCCATCCAACCCTACACTTGCCTCCATCCAACCCTGCACTACCTGCGGGGAATAAATCATCCACGCCATCCCTACATTTATAGTGTTAGCACCGGTTGCAACATTAACCAGAATCGCAACAACGTTGCTAATATCAGAATATGTGGCATAACCACCAATACGGTTTCTTCCTCCATAAAAATATCCCAATCCCAAGTAGTATGCCATGTATGCAGAATGTTATGCACAAAATCAGTCATACAAATCACAAACAAATCAGTTATTTACCCTTGAGGGGCAAAACAGTCATTTTACCCTTTAGAGGTATTTTGGTCATTTTACTAAATTTGGGGTCCCAGTACAGATTACGACCTCATAGATGGTCTTCTGTCGCCTTGAGCAACTCCAGTAACCTAGATGGTCAAAACGGTGAAAATGGGCCCAAGGTCTATTACTCGGCCCAAGTGGGCCCACACGCTCGTGTGGCCCATTTAGCCCAATTCTAGTCATGGCTATGCGAACACCATAGCCAAGTTCATTATTTGTCACTTACCGCAGATTTTATCAGTGTGAGCCCTTTGGGCCCACACGGCCTACTTTTGCCTAACATGGCCTAGAACGACCTAAAACCAAAATTTTTGCTAAAGCCTAGGTTTGAACCCAAGATTTGCTAACACTTCTCAGGGCCATTAACTACCAAAGTAGACATTTAATTGTGTCATTTCCTTGTACAATTAAATACTTATATACAACCTCCTCATGGGCCCATACTCAAGGCCCAATACTTCTAGACCTGAATTCGGGGCATTACAATGATACATGCATATGAAATTTGATCAATGGTTATGTTCATTTATGTTTATTGGCTTATATATGTAATTACATGGCTAACATGGTTAGTGTATATGTGCTTAGGCATTTGGCCAAATTGTATTAGGATATGCTTGTTTACTTACGTATTATATGACTATATGGTAAGTTAAATTCTATGTTATACGAACTTACTAAGTTTAAATGCTTACTCTATGTTATTTTCCATGTTTTATAGTGAATCGAAAGCTCATTCAGGTTGGAAGCTTGTCGGAGCTATATCATACTATCCATCGGCTCTTTTGGTACATTCAGTTATTTAATTGTGGTTATAATGGCATGTATAGGTATTTTGGCTAATGTTGGCCTATATGTTTTGTTGTAAATATGACCATTTGATTTGGCTTGTGTTTGGCATATTTTGGTATGTATATAAGTAGAATTAACATGGTTGATGTGTGGCTTGTTTTGTGTTGAACAATAAAAGTTAAAATGATAGTTAAATATGTTTTGTGATATCATGAATTTGTGGTGATTTGGTACTATAGTATACATGAATTATATGATGATTTGGTGCTAGTTTAGAATGGCATATTTGGTACCAATTGAAAAGTTTTGGTAAGTAACTAAATGGCATGAATTTATGCAAATCTAGTTGAAAGTTAGATGATCATTTGACCAATATGAGTACATGATTATACATGTTTGCATATTGTCATTTGAGGTACCTAAGGGCATATTGGTTGTATGATTTTATATCATATGTATATGACTTATTTAAGCTTGATTTAGATGCCTTGTTATGGCTTGTAAGTGAGTACAATATTTTGTGTAGGCACATGCCAAATTGGGTGAGAAAAATGGCTTGTAAAATGGTCTATTTTTGTCAACATGGGTAGAGACATTAGCGTGTGTCTCAGCCATGTGTGACACACGGTTAGGTGACATGGCCGTGTGTCCCCTATAGCTTTCAAATGGTTGCAAGTCAAACTATTACATGGTCTAACACATGGCCTGACACACAAGCATGTGGGATTACTTTGAAGGGTACATGGCCTGGCACACGAGCGTGGGGCTTGGCCGTGTGACCCAAGTCAGTGAGCTACATAGGCATGGACACGGGCTAGGACACAGCTGTGTATCCCTACTTCGAATGCCCATACAGCCTGATACACTGGCATGTTCCTTGGACGTGTGACCCTTGCAGCGTTAAAAAAATTCTTGTTTCCTAAAAAATTCTCTGAGTTTTTAATTTAGTCCCAAATTGTTTCTAATGTGTATTTAGGGCCTCAAAGGCTCGTATAAGGGACAATAAGTATGTTTTGACTTGATTTTATTATGTTTATTGATATTATCTAAAATGATTATAAATACATGTTCATTTGATTTGAAAACTCCAGTAATGCTCTGTAACCGTGTTCTAGCAACAGATACGGTGTTACATCATCTGTTCAACTAATGTGAAGGAGGAGGACTACTCCAGAGTGTTGAGGAGGTCAAAGTGCCATGCGAGGTGAGTCACTTAAGGGCTTAAGCAGATAAGGCCCTTCCTACTGTGCTCGGTCTGATGGCAGCAAGCTAAGGTGATGAAATAAACAACATCAAAGGTGTGCCCGTGGCTATGCTCTACAAAAAATAAACGTCGAATGTACCGACAACTCCGGTGCTCTTTTTCCAACCAGTCAAAGTGCAAGATGGAAAGAATGTAGTGCAAGGGTGAAGGAAGTGAATTCACCTTCGACTGACTCGGATCATAGGGCATCGGGCTCGTCGTAAGGTCTGCCCAGTATAGAGATGGCGTGTAACAACCCGATTTTGGGTCTAGTCAAAACAGTAGTTTTGGGACCAGAAATCTGACGTAAAAAACTTCATTTTATTATAGTTTTATGATCTGCAATTTTATGGAGTGATATCACAAAAATTTCGTTCAAATATTTTGACGTTTGGGCACTCAATTTGGTCAAAAGGACTAAATTGTAATAAGTGCAAAATGTGAGGTCTATAGGTGAAAGGTGTCTAATTGTTATGAAATTTTAAATTGGAGGTCCTTAAATGGTAATTATACCATTGGTTAATTTGGAGGACAAAAATGGACATGGTTAGGCATGTTTCTAAAGTTTTTCATTAATGGCATTTTAGTAATTTGGTAATTAAATGAATTAAAAAGCCAAAATAAAAGCCAAATTTTTGTCCATCTTCCTCCCATGGCTGAATGTACCAAGAATATACTATGGATAGGGTTTTTCAAGCTTCCAAGCTCGATTGTAAGTCCGTTCTAGCCCTGTTTTTAATGATTTTTATGTTTTTGAAATCCTTGTAACATGATCTATCTATTTGTACCACTAATTTAAGAAATAATCAAAGTATAAAATTTTACCTAGGATGAATATTTGTGTATTTTGATGTCTAATGGTAGAAATTATATGTTTGGTGTATGATAAATGACTTTTGCTAAGTGATTTTCGATGAAAATGCCTAAAAACGACTTGTTTGTAAAAAGTTATAAAGTAGGTGTTAAAATATGAATAAAAGAAAAATGTGGGATGCTATAAGCATGTATAAGGTTTAGCTAGGCATGGGTATTGAAGAAATTGAGTACATTTCATTTTACGAGCCTAGAGACTAAAATGTAAAAATGTGAAACTTTGGGGGTAAAAATGTAATTTTTTCCATAATGTGATTTTGGGCTGATTTGAATAGTGTAATGATGAAATAAATTTAAATGTGATATTATAGATTAAGAAAAATGAGGTTCGAAATTAGAACAGGGAAAAACGAGTATTTAACTGTTAGGTCCTATTTGCCATTTTTATGCCGAGGTAAGTTCGTATGTTTAATATGCATTAAATTATACATATATAAATGCTTAATTGATTTAATTGTGGTATATTCTATATTATTGAAATAAAATATGAATGCTATTGAGTACGATACTATGGAAATAACCGACAACGATTCGATACAGCGTAAGTCCCGGTTGAACCTTAGGAATAGATAGGATACAAATGTCATGACATTAGGGTTACTAAGATTACGTGTAAGACCATATCTGGGATATGGCATTGATATGAGACTTCATGTAAGACCATAGCTAGGCTATTGGCATCGATACGAGATTACATGTAAGACCATATCCCATTGGTACAGTACTGTTGCACAAGATTCCCGAGTATCCTTTAGTATTCCAAGTGGTTCAATGGGTAATTCAATGGGTATGTCAAAGAAGAGAATGAGTATGTAAGTATTACGAATTAGTATAGGTATAAGCATTGACTTCATGATATTGTGATTTCATGGTTTCCTTGAGAATATTTTTGTGAAAGCCTTGTGATTATTGGTCTATTTTTGTGATGTATGAAATACATGGTAAATTCGGTTGGCAATTGTGTAATTGGTTTTGGGGCCAAATTAAGTTATGATATAGCATGTTTTTTTCACACAAATTATGATCTATCGGATATGAGAAAAATGAAAGATTGGTATAATTGCCTATTAAAATGATTATGGAAGTATGAGAAGATATGAACTTGGAACAATTGAAAGATGTTAAAATATATGCTTGAAATGTGAATACTCATAATTAATAGGCATGTTATTATGAGGTTTGAAATAATTGGTTGATTGTTGTAATCGATTATAATGGAGAGATTACAGTTGTTAGGCTAAAGTCAAGACATGTTAAATTATGCTTGCAAATTGATATAGCAAACAATGTGACTGAATAAGTTAAAACAATGAGGTTTATTGCAAATGATATTATTTTATTTTGTGTTTATATTGTTGGACTTGGTAAATGATTGGTAGGAGTTGCTTATTATGTTCATACGGACTTACTAAGCTGTATAGCTTATCCCCATTTTCTTTTCCTTGTTCTATAGTGCCGTCAAGCTAGTTCAGGTTGGAGATGTCACATTATCAATCTATCATTTTGGGTATTGATGATTCCAAGTATTTCGAGTTATGACATGTATAGGGACTTGATCTTTTGGTCATATGTGTTGGCTTATAATGGTTCATGGTTCATTTTGTATATAACCTTGGAAAATGGCTAATGTTGGTTATGAGTATATTTATGTTAATGTCATTTGTGAATGTGGGAATCTTGTATAATTAGATAAAGATATAAAGTTGATATGTTTTAACCATGAATATGGATGTTTTAGTTGCCTAAGTATGTATTGTTTTGTGCTTGTTTTGTGCCTTTGAATTGGGGTAAGTGTATGTGTGAATAAGGGTGGAAAATGGCTTCGTAAATAGCCTTATTATTGTTCAGATAGGTAGTCACACGGGTGTGTGTCTAGGCCATGTATGATACACGGTCAGTCCCCTAGGCGTTTGATCCAGTCGTGTGTCCCTTGCACTTAAATTGTTGCAAAATAGAATGCTCAGTATCGAGCACACGGGTATGATACACGACCGTGTGTCTCAGCCGTGTGAAGGACACGACCTCGGGACATGGGCGTGTGGCTTGGCCGTGTGACTTCAATTTGTTCTAGGTGACAAATAGTGAGTTACACGGGTTAGGGATAGGGGCGTGTGTGACCACATGGCCTGCCTACACAGGCGTGTCCCAAGTTACACGGGCGTGTGACCCTTATTTTAGCAAAAATTCTCTAAGTGTCGTAAAATTTTCTAAAGTTCTCGGTTTAGTCCCAAACCGCTTCCAAAACATGTTTTAGGCCTCATAGGCTCATTTTAGGGGAGATGTGTTTGATTGTTAAAAATTTTTAATTTGGTGCCAAATTTACAACCCGAAATGTATGTTTATTTGTGTTTACGTTTGATAATGCCTTGTACCCTGTTTCGGGGTCAAATACGGGTAAGAGGTGTTACATTTAGTGGTATCAAAGCTATGGTTTAGTCGATTCTCGAACTAACCTAGCATGTGTGAAGGTCTAGCTATACATGCCATATATAACTGTGATAGTGTGATATCTCTTGACTTTGATGAAATTATTTTGTTGACATAGAGATGCTTTCCATCCGAGCTACTTCCGAAAACGCTGAAAGTGATATTAAGATATTTGAAAATGTGTTTGTGATAAGTTGAAACTTGGAAAGGTATGAATAAGAGTTCATGATATGTTTGCGATGATGTACAAAATGAAATAACTATAAGTTGAGAAATATGGGTAAAATGACATTGTTTTGGTTGAACGTTGTATTTCGATGGATTATGGTGATTTTATGAAACAGATAAAAGGTTATAAATGTTATGAAAAGGATTTAGCCTAGGCTGGCAATCCTGGTATATCATATGAGGCTCTAGAGTGTGCTCTATGAATATGTGCCAAAAAGGGCACTTTTGAATATGAATTGACGGATTGTTGACATGCATACCTTGAGTATACTACCTGAATATCCATCGAAATTACAATGGTTCAATGGGAATTATTCTTGAAATATGGAAAAGTGACAAAATGGAAGTTTATATTGTGATAAGCATTCATGTTTGTTTAGTATTCATATGATGTTATGTGCCTGACTTGTTTGATTAATTGAATGCGATAAGTAAACTTACTCAAAATTTATAGAACGTATGTATGAGTGCACTTGTTTGAATAAGATAATTGAAAAGTTCGTTTAACATAAATATGTATGTTAATTTGCCTAAAGTAAATTGTATAACTATGATGATATTATGATGATGATGGATGTTAAGTCACATGTGTATATACGAGAGTCAAGCTAGAGGCTTTATGACCTCACCCCCTTACCAATGTGGTATTTTGTAACGAAATTTCACGAGATTTATGTTGAATGAGCTCACAAGAGGGACTAAAGAGTTCAGTAGCGTAATAACTAATAATGTGGTCAGAGTTGAGAATAGTTTGGCAAGTGAATATAGTTTTGGAAAAGATGCCAGGTTATTCTAAAGATCATTCGGATTTCGCAATGTCACGGTTAAAGAAAAAGTTAATCTCGACTTAACGACTCATTTAAGTATGATGTCTAAAGTATGTGCTTGCTGGAATTTCTTTCGGATTGATTTTCGTTAGTGAATGGAATAATGAGGGATTAGTGATGAAAAAGTTAGTCAGAGAAATGATATTTGAATCGTAAAGATGTATGAGTGTAATAGTCGTAATTGAATAGATTATGATGATCTCTTCTGGGTATTTTATTTATTCATTTATCCTTAGAGATATATGTGATTGTTCATTTTCTGATGAAATTCTTATCATATAAGAATGCTAGCTGATTATAATGTTGGATGAAAGAACTGTTGGTTTGGTTGGTTGATGATTAGCATATCTTATCTCTCCCTTTGGGGTTCTATTCTATTATGTTTGGAATAAAAGTTGATGGTGCAAATTTATGTAAGGCTATTCTTCTGTTTCTACTGGATATTGTTTTGTTTCATATATATATTTGGAAAATTTATTATCTCTGTTAGAATTGATTCCAGAGCATGTAAGCATTGTTTTTCTTCTGGTGTTCTCTGATGAATCATCAAGATCTTTATTAATTTCTTATGAGTTATGCTCTCGGACTTCATTTCCAGTATAGTATCGCATCTTGGATTTCTTTATCTTGGTTTTCTTATCATCCTTATTTTGTAAATCATCAATCATGGCTCATCTTTAAAGTGTGTTCTTTTGGCTTGTGATAACTATGTCTATTATCTGTGTATTTCTGGTTCGATCATAGAAACGTGGTGATTTTGGTATTAGGATTTCTCTAATTTTCGTGAAAGGAATTGACATCGGCAAAGGTATAAATAGTGGAAGTTCAAGCTCAAATTGTATGATAGTTTTCTTTTCTCAAGTAAGTTTGATTAAGGTCAATGAGTTCAATCAGGATATTTTGTTTCCTTGAGCTGATGCAGTTTTAAAGATCTTTGATTAGCATGTTAAGGGAATTATAAAAGATTGTATGTTTAAGTTATTTAACAGCATGAAGAAAAGAGTATTTTGATATGTTATTATTTGATAGTTGAGATTGAATCAGTTGTTTTTACTTGAGCGAGCTAGACAGTTGAAAGGTAATTTGAGTTATATGCATTTAAGTTTATCCTCAGGTAAGAAAATAAAATCATGTACATTCCTGGGTGAATAGATGGATAGTTTGAACGAAGAATTCATATTCTAGAAAATATGATACCGAGATATACCTATTAGATTTGTTTTAATCTAATGATGTTGTTATGAGTTAATGCTATTCAAATTGATAAATTTATAACATTTGTGAAAGTTTGAATAGTCTGTTGCTTGTTAGCAAAGTTGAAAACAGTTGAAGGTGTTATTAACCGAAGTACGGGTTCTGGGTTCTGTTTGAATTGAGTAAAGAATTCGGGATTTTTCATCGATGCACAATCGAACAGATTGGAATGTGTTTTAATACAAGAATGTAAAGTGAAAGTTTTTGCTTTTGGACGGTTAAAGTCTCATTAAAAGAATTGTTTGACGAGTGACTTAGAGTCGGCTGCTAGTATGCCTGTGTTGATAAATTGATTACATATTTTGTTCGACGAAAAACATCATATGCTCCTTGATTTCAAAAGTATAAAGTATCTAATGTTACAGAAAAATATGCAAATTAAGACAACGTTCATGGCTTGAACTATTGAAAGATTATGAATAATTAACGATTAACCTTTAAGGAAATAGATATAGTTGCAGATGTTTGAATAGAAAGCCTTTGTTCATTTTGTCAGTGTTGGTTACATGATTAATCTTATTTGATGGAAGGCTGAATTTAGCTAAATTAAAAAGCTAAAGCGATGTTTTCTTTGCAAGATTGAGAACCTCAGGAATGTGATAGTGAATGGTGAACTAAACGAGTACAGTGTGAGACGACTTTTGATTCTGATTTTTGTTATTATTACTTCGAGATAGAATTCGTGCAATGAATTATCCAGAGCTTATATAGAAAATGTTGTATGAGACTCAATAGTAGCTCGTTTGTTCATTCAAGGAGTAATAAATATGCAGTTATTTGAAGAAGATGTTCTGATGATCGGAAATATAATCTGAGTACGCAGTTGCATCTTGGGAATGTAATTCATCTTTAGATTGGTGGTAAGCCTGAGAGAGTAATTCAGATCTTTGACGATATGCTTCGGCACTATGTTTTAGAGTTCAAAGGTGATTGGAAAGAGATATACAAGGTGGAATTGATTTTTGATTCTGAGGAAAAAGGTGAAAGTGATTCATGAAAGTTGAAAGCAACTCTAGACTAACATAAATAGTATACAGATTTGAAAATTTAAGATATTGGATTCTAGATCGATGACAGAGTGCTTTTGGAAGTATTGCCCTCGAAGAGGACTCTTCGATGAGGTAGAGGAAACTACGAGAACGTTCCCTAATTGCTTTTTTGGTAAGATTTTCAGGGATGAAAATCCCTAAAGGGGGAGAGTTGTAATAGCCCAATTTTAGGTCTAGTTGGAACAGTGGTTTCGGGACCAGAAATCTGACAAAGAAAAATTTATTTTATTATATTCTTATGATCTACAGTTTTATGGAATGATTTCGTGAAAATTTCGTTCAAAAATTTTCACGTTTGGGTACTTAATTTGGTCAAAAAGACTAAATTATAATAAGTGCAAAATGTGAGTTCTATAGGTTAAAGGTGTCTAATTGTTATGAAATTTTAAATTGGAGGTCCTTAAATGGTAATTAGATCATTGGTTAAGTCGGTGGACAAAAATGGACATGGTTAGGTATGTTTCTAAAGTTTTTCATTAAGGGCATTTTAGTAATTTGATAATTAAATGAATTAAAAAGCCAAAATAAAAGCCAAATTTTTGTCTGTCTTCCTCTAATGGCCGAATGTACCAAGAAGAAACCATGGCTAGGGTTTTTCAAGCTTCCAAGCTCGATTGTAAGTCTGTTCTGGCCCCGTTTTTAATGATTTTTTTATGTTTTTAAAATCCTTGTAACATGATCTATCTATTTGTACCACTAATTTAAGAAATAATCAAAGTCTAAAATTTTATCCATGATGGATATTTGTGTATTTTGATTTCTAATGGTAGAAAATGTATGTTTGGTGTATGATAAACGACTTTTGCTAAGTGATTTTCGATGAAAATGCCTAAAAATGACTTATTTGTAAAAAGGTGTAAAGTAGGTGTTAAAATGAAAATAAAAGAAAAATGTGGGCTACTATAAGCATGTATAAGGTTCGGCTAGGCATGGGTATTGAAGAAATTGAGTACATTTCATTTTACGAGCCTAGGGACTAAAATGTAAAAATGTGAAACTTTAGGGGAAAAAATGTAATTTTTGCCATAATGTGATTTTGGGCTGATTTGAATAGTGTAATGGTTAAATAAGTTAAATGTGATATTATAGATCAAGAAAAATGAGGTTCGAAATTAGAACGGGGGAAACGAGTATTTGACGGTTAAGTTTTCTTCGCCATTTTAGGCTGAGGTAAGTTTGTATGTTTAATAAGCATTAAATTATACATGTATAAATGTTTAATTGATATAATTGTGGTAAATGCTATATTATTGAAATGAAATATGAATGCTATTGAGTACGATACTATGGAAATAACTGACCACGATTTGATACAGCGAAAGTCCCGGTTGAACCTTAGGAATAGATAGGATACAAATGTCATGACATTAGGGTTACTGAGATTACGTGTAAGACAATATCTGGGATATGGAATTGATATGAGACTTCGTGTAAGACCATAGCTAGGTTATTGGCTTCGATATGAGATTACATGTAAGACTGTATTTGGGATTTGGCATTGGTACGATACTATGTGTACGAGATTCCCAAGTATCCTTTAGTATTCCAAGCGGTTCAACGGGTAATTTAATGGGTATGTCAAAGAAGAGAATGAGCATGTAAGTATTACGAATTAGTACAGGTATGTACATAAAGTTTATAATCATTGACTTCATGATATTGTGATTTCATAGTTTCCATGAGAATGTTTTTGTGAAAGCCTTGTGATTATTGGTCTATTTTTGTGATGTATGAAATACATGGTAAATTCGGTTGGCAATTGTGTAATTGGTTTTCGGTCCAAATTAAGTTATGAGATAGCGTGTGAATATTATTCACACAAATTGTGATCTATCGGATATGAGAAAAATGAAAGATCGGTATAATTACCTATTAAAATGATTATGGAAGTATGAGAAGATATGAACTTGGATCAATTGAAAGATGTTAAAATATATGCTTGAAATGTGAATACTCATAATTAATGGGCATGTTATTATGAGGTCTGAAATAATTGGTTGATTGTGGTAATCGATTATAATGGAGAGATTACGATTGTTAGGCTAAAGTCAAGACATGTTAAATTATGCTTGCAAATTGATATAGAAAACAATGTGATTGAATAAGTTATAATTATGAGGTTTATTACAAATTATATTATATTGTTTTGTGTTTATATTGTTGGACTTGGTAAATGATTGGTAGGAGTTGCTTATTATATTCATACGGACTTATTAAGCTATATAACTTACCCCCATTTTTTTCTCTTGTTCTATAGTGACGTCAAGCTAGCTCGGGTTGGAGATCTCCGGAGATCGTATCACACTATTAAGCTGTCATTTTGGGTATTAATGATTCCAAGTATTTCGAGTTATGGCATGTATAGGGACTTGGTCTTTTGGTCATATTTGTTGGCTTATAATGGTTCATGGTTCATTTTGTATATAACCTTGGAAAATGGCTGATGTTGGTTATAAGTATATTTATGTCAATGTCATTTGTGAATGTGGGAATCTTGCATAATTAGATAAAGATATAAAGTTGATATGTTTTAACCATGAATGTGGATGTTTTGGTTGCCTAAGTATGTATTGTTCTGTGCCTTTGAATTGGGGTAAGTGTATGTGTGAATAAGGGTGGCAAATGGCTTGGTAAATAGCCTTATTATTGTCCACATGGGTAGACACAAGGTCGTGTGTCTAGGCCGTGTGTGACACACGGTTAGCCCTCGGACCTGTGATCCAGCCGTGTGTCCCCTACACCTAAATTGTTGCAAAATAGAATGCTCAGTATCGAGCACACGGGCATAAGACACGGCCGTGTGTCTCGACCGTGTGAAGGACCGGCCTCAGGACACAGGCGTGTGTCTTGGCCATGTAACTTCAATTTGTTCTTAGGTGGCAAATAGAGAGTTACATGGGTTAGGGGCAGGGGCATGTGTAACCACACTGCCTATCCCCACTGGTGTGTCGTAAGCCACACAGGCATGTGACCTCTATTTTAGCAAAAATTCTCTAAGTGTCGTAAAATTTTCTAAAGTTCTCAGTTTAGTCTCGAATTGCTTCCAAAGCATGTTTTGGGCCTCTTAGGCTCATTTTAGGGATGATGTGATTGATTGTTAAAAAGTTTTAATTTGGTGCCAAATTTACAACCCGAAATGTATGTTTGTTTGTGTTTACGTTTGGTAATGCCTTGTACCCTATTCTGGCGTCGAAAACGGGTAAGAGGTGTTACATGGTGAGTAGTGGATGTGCCGGTATAAAGTAAGGAATCCTTCGACTTTCATGAACTCCCTGTTATAGAGTCCTAAAGTAGCTCCGAATTTTAGGACACCAATATAACGCGTCGTACCACTGAGTTAGAAAGTAATAGTTCCCGACTCATCATAGTTCGACATCACGTACTGAAGGACGAAACTCTAAGGTCAGCTCCAAATAGGTGGGCTCGACGATGGAAAAGAACTGGTCCCAATAAGCTGTAGCAATCAATACGCGGACTCGATCAACTAGCTGAATCTGCTCCAAAGCCTCCCAATCAATACAACGGCCTAATTCGAATGGTCGCCTTCTGAGATGTTGATAGAGGTCCTCTTGAGGGCCCTGTGAAATTGAAGATAGGGATTGTGTGCATTGGCAGAAGTGCCCGACGAAGAGGTCGCACTCGGAGTCTTCCACTTTTTCGAAGCGGGGATGGCGACCTTAGATTTTCCGCATGTATTTGTCATGATGTATCTGCAAGAAGATAACCAAATATCAACATCATAAGAGGCTAATGGACGAATCAACATAGTATGAGCAATCCAATAACTTATGCAATAAAAATTGAATTCAGCATCAACAATCTCGACGAAAACAAATCGATATCGAGCTTAATATAAACAACAAGTATGAACGAATACTAAAAGAAACATGAATTAATACTAAAAAGAACCAATAATCAACAGTACTAAAAATGCTAAAATAATAGGAATAAGCAATAATAGGAACAATAGTGCAATGAAAAATAAAAATGATAAAAATAATCATAACAAGAATAAACATAATAATAAAAATAATAAAAATAAAACTAGTAACCAGAGGAAGAATAAGACAAATGATAATAAAAACAATAATATAAATAATAAGAATAATAAAGAACGTAAAAAAATAAAAATCTAAAAAGGAGAAGGAATAGAGGAATCGACGGTGGGGTGGTACAGACAGTGGTGGTGGTTGATAGGAGGTGGGGCTCCGACAAGAATAGGTCGGTGGCATGAAGGACGTGTGATCGGCGTTAAGAGGTTGTGGGGATGTTTCGAATGGGAAGGAAAAGGAAGGGAAAGGGAAGAATCGCGGGTGGGGCGGCGATGGGGAGGGGTAGGAGTTGAGGCTGGTGGTACGTGGCTCGACGAGGGGGAAAATGGGGAAGGGTGGAGGACAAGGTAAAGGGGGAATCATGAGGGAGGGGTAGGAGGGAGGGGCGGTGGTGCGGTGGTGCGGTGAATTGGTCGGTCTGGTGAGGGGAGGGGTCAACGACGACCTCAGGAGCTATGGTGGGAGTTTGGGTTAGCGGTGGCTAAAGGAAGGAGTTTAAGAAGAAGAAAAAAATGAAAGAAAACTAGGGTTTGTGGGTTAAAAAGAGGGACACGATCATGTTTAGACCAGTGTTGGGCCACACGATCGTGTCACACGCCCGTGTGGGGCTTCCTCAGCCCGTATGTCATTCAAAATGTAAGCCTAGTCTTCACACGGCCTCAGGTACACCCGTGTGTCTAGGCCGTGTGTGATATACCTTTGCTTCTCCCATGCTCGTGTGTCAGGACGTGTAGGGCACACGTTCTCACACTCGCCTGTGTGACAAGTCGTGTCTCACACACTGCCGTGTCTGTGGCCTGTGTAACTCACTATTGTGAAATTAAATTTGAAAAATTAGCTCCAGTTTTCACACGGCCGTGTCGCCAGGCAGTGTGGATCATCTTAGGTCGTGTAACCCTCGAAATTGGAAAAATTAAGTCCCAGGACTCACATGGCCAAGGACATGCCCGTGTGTCCAGGCCATATGGCTTATACGACCATGTCTTCACATCGTGTAACTCTCTGTCATTGGCTCCATTATGCATACGACTTGGACATGCCTGTGTGTCCAGGCTGAATGAGCCACTGTCGAATACCCTATTTTGCACATGGTTTGGGACTCGCCCGTGTGTCTAAGCCGTGTAAGTCAAAAATATTTTTTTAATTAAGAATTCAATTAAATTAATTTTAAACTAGCATGCAATAAAATTAAACGAATTAGTAGAATTTAAACACTCGAGTTGCCTCCCGAGAAATGCTTATTTAGAGTCTAAGCTCGACTTACCTTGTATACACACGATTATGGTGGTTCTCGAAGCCGAAGCTCCCATTTCTCGTTATCAATTTTATTACCAAATAAGGATTGAGTCAAGTATTGTTTACCTTAAACATGCCAAACTCAGAATGAGTTACCTCGACTATACCGTAAAAAAAAAATTCAGCACTGTAAATGAGTTTGATTCGTTTGACTTATGCTCCGAAGGGGAAATTCGTGGATCTGTTTTTCCTAGCAGTACTTTGTCCCCAAGCTTAAATTGGTTCGTTCCATTCACATGCTCATCATGGCGTTACTTTGGCTCTTCATCGTGTTTTTTCGATTTCTTCTTGACATGTGTTCGCCATTCATCTAGTTCATCGAGTTGCACCATTCACTCTTCATATGTTGTTTTGTTTTTGTTACCTTGACTGAAACATGCCTCCAACACGTGTTCATAAGGGATTTCCTGCAAAGAAGGTTGAGCCACATGGTTACTAACATTTACAGAACATTTAAAATCATCTCGCTCACTAGAGACTTTCACCGAATCACGTGCTTGGAGAATAATCTTCTCGTCACCTAAATGAAGAACAAGTTCACTCATACCAACATCAATGATAGTCCTATCAATGGCTAAAAATGGTCAACCTAAGATGAAAGGTACCTCACTATCCTTATCCATGTCTATAACAACAAAATCATGAATTTATCGATTTTAACGAATACATCCTCAATAATACCCACAGGATATCTAATGGTTCTATCAGCTAATTGAATACCAATCCTAGTGTTTTTAGGTTTCTCAAGACCAAGTTATTTAAACATTTTATAGGGCATGACATTAGTACTGGCCCCTAAATCAACCAACCCATTATCAATATTTAAACTACCAATTAGGTAAGGAATAGTAAAACTCCCTGGATCTTTTAGTTTGTTGGGTAGTTTATTTTGGAGAATGGCCGAGAAAACTGTGTTGGGCTCCATAACTGGCAAGTCATCTATCTTCCTCTTTTTTGTTAATAGCTCATTTAAGAATTTGACATAATTTGACATCTGTGAAAGAGATTCAACAAAGGGTAAGTTAATGTGTAAATTTTTTAAATGTGTAATTTTTTTAAGAGCTTAAAAAATTTACCATATTGCTCATTCGTGTGGTCTCTTTTTGACGTGTTAAGATATGGCACTCAAGTTTTGTATTCTTTGACAACTTGCTTTTTTTTCTTTCTTGTCTTCCTCAACCTTATCCTTATTCACCACCTCTTCTTACCTCGGTTCTTGTTCAAGTTTAACTAACCCTTCTGCGTCTTGAACAATAATTGCGTGGAGCTACTCCTTTGGGTTAGTTTCAATATTGCTAGGAAAACTACCTTGTGGTCTTTTTGAAATTAATTTCGCAAGCTGAGAAATTTAATTTTGGAGTCCTTGTATCGATGCTTGCTAGTTTTTCAGGGTTGCCTCAGTGTTTTGAAAACGTGTTTTTGACACCGAGATAAATTTGTCAACATCTCCTCAAGGTTCAACTTTTTCTCTTGCTAATAAGGTTGTTGGAAGCTTGAGGTGCTTGTGCTCTTTGATTTTCTTGACCATCCCAAGAGAAATTGGGATGGTTCCTCCAACCTACATTATAGTTACTACTATAAGGTTCATTTTGAGGTCTAGAATTATTACCCATATAATTGACTTGCTCATTCTCTGTGCTAGGACAGAAGGGTAAACATTCCGGATTATTCATTCCACCTCCATTTGTATCGCATTGCATCACCAGATTTACCTACGTAGAAAGCTATAAACCATCAATTTTCTTATTTAGCAATTCTACTTGGTTTGATAACATCGTGACTACATCTAGATTAAAAACATCGATTGCTTTCATACTGATAATTATTCAGTGCCATCTCTTTTATAAACTCATAAGCTGCCTCGAGTGTTTTATTGTTAAGTATTCCACCAGCTTCTGCATCATCCAATTGTCTAGTTGAGGGATTCAAACCGTTGTAGAAGGTTTGAACTTGTAACCATAAGGGCAACCCATGATGAGGACACCTTCTCAATAAGTCCTTATATCTCTCCCATGCATCATATAACATCTATAAACCGATCTCAGTATGAAGGAAGAAATATCATTCCTCAACTTAGCTATCTTAGCTAGTGGAAAATACTTCAGAAGAAACTTCTCGGTCATTTGATCCCATGTAGTGATGAAAATCTCATTATAAAGAGTTTAACCATTGTTTTGCTTTGTTCCTTGATGAGAATGGGAACAACTATAAGGGAATGGCGTCGTCAGTAGAGCCATTAATCTTGAACGTGTCACGAATTTCCAAAAAAAATTAGCCAAATGAGTATTTGATTCTTCATCTTGCAAACCATCGAACTGAACATACTGTTGTACCATTTAAATTGTGTTCGGCTTTAGTTTGAAGTTGTTTGTAGCAATGGTAGGTCTCACAATACTCGATTCAACCCCAGTCAGAGTGGGCTTGGCATAATCGTACATAGTATGATGAATAGGAGCTACTTCAGCAGGTAACTGAATATTTTGATTATCATCCATCTTGTAAAAAAATTCATTATCCTCTTACTCGTCCACTATATTCTATCAACTCTGCCTTGCTTCTCTATGATTTCTCCGAACAGTACTTTCAATTTCACTGTAAAAAAGAAATGGTCTCGACGGGTTTCTTCTAGTCATAAACCAAAAAAACCTATCAGAAACAAATAAAAGAAATTTTAAAATGTAGAAATTAAATTAAAACAAAAAATAAAAAATGGCTAAATTAATAAAAATCAAGTGTTCCTACTATTTTGGTCTCTAACAATGGCACCAAAAACTTGATATGTCACGCAACTAACTAAAAACACGACTCAGACAAGTGTACCTATCGATAGATAGTATAGCTAAGGTGAGTAGAGATATCGTATCCACAAGGACTAAAAGTATTAGTAATTACCATTTTCCTTTTATTTAGCCGACAAATTGGAGTGATTGTTTTAGCCTAAGATTTACTAAACTAATCTAACTAAAGAACTCAACAGAGAATGAATCAGGAAAATTATAGAAACAATACCTAGGAAAGAATCCACCTAGACTTCATCTATTATTTTGAATCTGAATTAAACGATTTATTCACTTGATATCTTGATCAGTAGAAATCCCTAAATTATACTAATATCTCTTTCGAGAGTAAGAGCAACTGACTCTAAGTTGAGTAATGTAACACCCCTATCCTGTATCCGTCGCCGGAATAGGTAAAGGGGCATTACCGGACTTGAAACTCATATCAGAACAGTAAAAATCTTGAATTTTTTTTTTGAAGTAAAGAACATTCCTTTAGATAAATACTAAAGACAGCCAGGGATACAAATTTAAATTTCTATAAGTACACATTTAAAAGATGCCATTTTCGCATGGCTTATATACATTAACCAAAATATTCTTCGGCCACTGGTCTATTCTATACATGCCATAAAATAATTCAAAACATAACAGTAATAAGCAGTGGATAGTGATAGTGTGACTAGTTGCTGACGATCCCCGAGCCTGTAGCTTCCAAATGAGATCTATAAAACAGAGGAAACAAAGTAAACGGGGTAAGCATTACAATGCTTAGTAAGTTTTAAGCAGTATCAACAAATAACAATCAAATTATAACATAGTTGTTCGTATTTTTATTTCACTCTTCCTTCGGGCATACCATCCCTTTACCGAATATGCACATCCCATCATATATAATAGGCAGATAAAGTTTCACATAAAAGTGAGCTCATGTGACATAGATATATTGTATAATTTCACATAACCCCTCACACTGATCCGATGTCACATAATCATAGGAATAGTCTCATTGATTGCTCATGTATGCATCACATAACTACCTTATGATTTAGTTCAAATCAAGCTCACATATAAACTTGGAGTACATACCTGTTTAACCTTTCGCATTGAATATATTTATAAGCAATTCTTATTGCGAAGTCTTATAGCTTTAAACTCTACTCGGATTATCGGCGAGACCTTTAGCTCAGATGAAATCTCCACACGAAGTCAGCAGATCTTAACCCAGACATAGTCACCACATATGGTCATCTGGTCTTTAATCCCAGGTTTACATCATAGAGTTTCATGCATATTTATTCACATGTTACAACATTCACATCGACTATCATATTTGTAATTCATTTACCTTATCAAATATCTAATAAAACACACCTTCCGCCGTTTGTCATTTGGCCACAATATATATATACACATCTCATACATATCTCACATTAGCCATTTGGCTTTACCACATATCCATCTCATACACGTTTCGTATTAGCCATTCGGCTTTACCTCATATCTATCTCATACACATTTCTCATTAGCCATTCGGCCTTACCACATATATACATGTTCACATTCATCACATTGGCCATTCGGCCTTATCTCATATATGCATGTTCACATTCATCACATTGGCCATTCGGCCTTATCACACATACGCATGTTCACATTCATCACATTGGCCATTCGGCCTTATCACACATATATATACAGGTTCACATTCATCACATTTGCCATTCGGCCTTATCTCATATATACACATTCACATTCATCACATAAAATCCTAAATCAAAATATAAATTTTCATGTATTCACATCACAATTATCCAAATATACTTCACATACCACATATACTTTCATGTATACACTTCGTCTTGGCTGAATCTACATCTATCATTTTCCGATGAATAATTCAATTTCAAGCCATACTATCATTTCATATTCGAATACTTATAAACTTACAATTTCACAAATTTTAATATCAAAGATCCATCTAACACTCATATATCATTTTATAATATCACAATTTAGAATTCACGTATGGGTTTAATCAATAGCTTATGAGCAACTAAAACAAGTTTTATCCATGTTTACAACATGACCACAATTTCTCTACAAGCTGTTTTCCTGAGCAACAGTCGTTAAATTATTTGTAACTAGGGCTACGAAATTTCAAATTATGTGCCATTAATTTTCCCTGAAAATAGACTTGTATATCCTCTATCCACAAAATTTTCAGAATTTTCGGTTTGGCCAATCAATACCAGATTTTTCTTAAAGTTTTCCCTATTTTACTGCTTGACTACTCTGACTACTTTTCACTAAGAATTTAATTTTTCATTGTACAGAATTCAAAATATGTTTTCGTTTATTTTGTTTGAAACTAGACTCATTAAGGAGTCTAAGCATAAAATTTTATCTTATAATCATTTTTGTACGATTTATAATGATTTTCCAAATACTGAACAGAGGATTTCGGAGCCATTCTGACTCTGTCTCACACAACTTTGAAAATCTCATTATCGGCAACCCCTTTACTTACACGATTTCTTTTATACGAAACTAGACGCGTCAAGCTTTAATTACATAATTTATCCAGCTTTTAACTCAACTCCCACAATTTATGGTAATTTTTCCAAAACACGCTACTGCTGCTGTCCCTAGCAGATTTATACAATTTACTCCATAAAGTTCTCATTCACATATTTAAAACATAATATCATATTCATCCCGTTTTAAAACTTAAGACTTACAAAGGAATCAAACTCAAATACTTAATAACTTACCTTAAATGTCGTCGGACAACTACGAATCGACTATTCCATTTGTTTCGCTTTTCCCTTTTCCGAGTTAAGTTCCTTTCGCTCTTGAGCTAGGTAAAATAAATTAGTTTGTTTAATTACTTAACTAATTTATTTAGATTCAAACATTAATAATTTTTCTTAATAAGAAACATACGACAACTCATTAACAACCATTCATTCACATCTTTATTCTTGATTACAATCGGCCATTATAACATATACAAATGCATATTAACCACTTTGACCGATTGTCCATTAACCACTAATTCATATACATAAATTTTACAACTCAACTCATCCTTCTCCACATTATTTACCTTAATTCACATTCGGAAATCATAGAACACATACTAATGATTTAACGTTACAATTCAAATTTTCACACACCAATAAACACATTCGGCAAAACTTCATTTCAATTTACTTTACTAATTAATCATTGAATTTACCATTTCCATAATTAACCAAATATACATATAATTTATTAACAATCCCTAAATTCTTGAATTTTATAACTTAACACCATGCTAATTTAATTTATAGCATTAAACTCCTTGCAAGCTAATACTAACAAAACTCATGGTACAAAATATTTTAATTACTCACTAAACCTAGTAATTCAATTCAAATTTCCAGCAAAAAGAACAATCCACCAAAATAGTCCCTAGACTTCACAAAATTAACAATTTAACCTCTAATTCTATCAAAACAACTTCAAGCAGTAAAGTTTTTCAAGAATGGCAACTTCCACAAAAGTCATAATTTCTCTAAATTTCCACATGAGTAACCTACTACAAAATTTTAAGGTTCCAAAAATATAAAATTTAATTGAAAATAATCAAATCATCCCAACAAAAATAAGCTTCAAAAATGGCACTTAAAGGCCGAATGATGCTAACCTTTTTTTTTCTCCCCAAATCGGCATGCGAGAGATGAAGCTTTAATTTTTGTTTCTCTTTCCTTTTCTTTCCCCCATTACTCTATTTGTTTCTTTTATTTTATTCCTACTTTCATATCATTTTCATTTTCTTATTATAACTTAACATATATTACATATATATATAATTCTCTCATAATTATCCACTAACCAAAACTCATCAAATTAATGAACTATTTATTTAAATAATCTTTTATTATAATCTCACTTTGAAATTTAATACTAATTACTAATTTATCTCCCACTTAAGTTAATCATTGTACTTAATTAAACACTAATAATTAAAAATTATCAAACTATCATTCTACTCGTTTCTAAAATGACTATGTAAATATTAATCTCAATTTCATATACCATTTAATTCAAAAAATTTAGCTACTTATTTACACTTTTACACATTTTCCCCAAAACATTTACATCCTATACAATTTAATTCGTCATATCCACCAAGTTAATTCCACAATTAACACATAACCCACTATTGCCAAATACTTAACCCTTAATATACAGCGTGTATATGTATATCTTTAATTTATAATAAAATCCTTCTCATTTATAATTTACTCAATCAAATCCTTAATTTTTAAATGTAGTAAAAATTTACTCTATAAAATAACACAAATTCAACATCAAGCACCCAAACAAAACTCTTTCAAATAAAAGACTTCAAAATATGTCAATGACGTATTTTTTTTTATACATTGATAATTTCACATAAATAAACAATTTAATCCACCATATTTTTAAAATTTTCCATAATAATCCTCAATGTGAAATTTCATGAATTGACTTTGCAAATCATCTCACTTCACTTCCAACTTTAAAAAATCTACCATAATAATATTAAGAACTTAGATTTTCCACCGTAGTAATTTCTATTAACTACAATCATTCCACAAATTTCAACATGGGTATGCTAGTTCATGATCCTAAGGTTCCAAAAATATAAATTATAAGCAAAAATGATCATTAACATACCAACTAATTTGAGCTTCAAACTAAAACAACAATGGCCGAATATGCTTTCTCCTTTCCCCCAAATCAACATGCACAGAAAAATGAAACTTCAAACTCATTCCCTCTCTCCACTGAGCTATTTGTTTCTTCTTTTTTCTTTTTTTTTATTCCTTAACAATATAAAATTATACAACCATCATAAGTAATTATTTATGTCTATTTTTAATATAAATTCCTCATCATGGCCGGCCACTATAAACAAAAAGGAATATTTGACATGCAAATCCCTCATGTTAACATTTCATGCATTATTTGACACTTTACAAATTTACCTATAACACTTTCAAGTTTTATCACATGAGTCCTATCTTATAAATTTTACATACAAATGACAAAATCAAAGCATGAAACTTCCACACATGCATTTACACATATAATAAACATAGAATTTATCAGTTAATTATTTTTATGACTCGGTTTTGTGGTCCCAAAACCACTTTCCGACTAGGGTCAAATTAGGGATGTCACAAGTAATTGAAATTTCTTTCTAATTAAAACCCCTATTATTGCATTAACTCGATCTATGGATTCCCCTATTAGATTTGACTCTAATCTGGTAGATTTATGTCGTCCTATTTCTAGGATTACATGCAACCCCATTCAATTATACTAAATCTACTCTTAAATAGAGACTTTTCTTCAACTAAATTAAGCACATTAAACATGAATTAATATCCAAGAAATATTTAAACAAGAAATAAGCACACATAATTGAGAACTAGAACCAAGTATTTATCTTGTAAAGCAAAAATCAAATAATAAAATTCATCTTAGGTTTCATCTTCCCTAGGTATCTAGGGAATTAGTTCATAATTCTAAATAAAAACATCTCAAAGTTAAAAAAACCACAAGAAACAAAGAAACTCATGAAACTTCAAAAGAAATTAAAAGGATGTCTTCGATCTTGATGGAAATCTGCTTTGAAGTTGGCTCCAATGGTGTTCTTCAAGTTGTTTTCTTAAAGATTCTCTGGTGGCTCCATTATCTTCTTATATTTGGTATTTATAGACTTTAGAATGCCTAGAAAGCCTAAAAATTACTATTTTTCGCGTGTTTGGGAAGTGAGTTGAGAAATCGACACGACCTGGCACATGGCCATCTGTCCAGCCCGTGTGGGAAGACCCAGGCCATGTGGCTCCTAAAAATAGCTCTATTTGTCTAATTTTGGCTCATATTTCGCTTTTTTCGCTCCCACTTTCTCTCCTAAGTATAGAAACATAAAATTAAAGGATTAGGAGCATAAAATTTAATAATTTGCATAAATAATCATAATAAATGCATGAAGACCCAGATTAAAATATGTTACTTTTATCACTTATCAATGTAATTTACCTTTTAGTTGGGCTATGAATTCCATTATTATGAAATGATGCTATAATTGGAAAAAAATATTGTTTGAAAATGGTTTTCTTGCACAACAAAAAATTAAAATTTTGAAAATCAATCCGATTTTTTATATTTATAGTAATAAACCCTTTACCAAAATCACACATTTGTTTTTGGCTAGACGGATTCTTATCATTCCTCGGTTTCAACCAAACGACCTTCTCCACTATTCTCATATCATGAATTGCTTCAAGTGTGAGCTCAAACGATTCGAATAAAACACATAACCATAAATAGTTTTCTTAACTTTTAGTGTGAAAATGAAAATCTCTTCTCAATAGAAACTGACTGTTATTCCAAAAAATAGATTTAATATTTAGAGAATAAAACTCTCACTTTTTCAGGCAAAGTAACAATATCTTAAAGTTGTATCATTTGCCCCCCTAGTGCCATCTATTTATAGGGAGAAGAAGTAAAACCCTTATTGAATTGTAGAAGTTTATTTCAACTAAAAAAAAGAACTCCTAGTCAACAACCCTAGTTAAATTATCATATCCCAAAAATAGTGTTAGTAGAATCGAGATAGTGGACTGGATATCTGATTAGAAGACCAGAATTAATATCATAGTACTTAAATAAAATATTATAATAATAAATCAGGACTAAAATTTAGGTTGGGAAAGTAGAAATAAGGGTTTGGGTATTAATTAATTTAAATCGAGTTCTAAATATGAAGATAAATTTGAAAATAATTAACAAAATATGCTTTAATTAAAAATAAAGACTGACTTGAAAAAGGGAGAAAATTGGAAGTGGTCAAATGGGTAATTTCCCAATTTTTAAAATTTGGTTGGTTATTTAACCACCTGCCTTCTCTTCCCTCTATTTTCATTATCGTCATTCAAAAATTTGCTAAAAGCTAAATTTGGGTTTGTCTCTCAAAATTGATTCATCCTTATTCATTTTCTAACCTTTTAGACACAAATTCTTCCTTCAATTTTAAAGAAAAATCTTTTTTTCTTCATCAATTTCGTCATTGTTCTTCAAACATTTTTCATTGAATTAGATCCACACTTTGTCATTTTCTTCAAATTGAGGCAACATTCTGATTCCTATGTTAAATCTAAGCTTGTTCTTTTTATAATTTGATATTTGATCAACTAATATGAGATTTCATTAGATCAAAAGCTTTTAAACCAAAATTTGGCTTAAAAATGGTGAATCTTGAAACAATAAGTAAACTTATTTTTTAAAATTTATTTTCAACTTATTTTGAACTAATTAGAAAGTCTTTTAACTAAATTTAACATATCCTTAACAAATTTTTATGAATTTAGAGTTTTTCCCTTTTTCATTTTCTTGTAAGCTCAAAATTTTTTGAAAAAGTTAGATCTAATAAATAAGATGAAATTGATGGCTTATATCTATTATAATATGATTTTTAGGATTTTTAGCAACTTGTTTAAGGAGTAGGAATGGAAATTGAGCAAGGAAACCTCTTATTTCGGTAAAACTAGTTAGTTTTCGGTGGTGAGAAAGAAGAGCTTTGATTTGCAATTTCATTAATGTTTGAATGTGGATAAGGCTATAAATGATGAGTTAGTAATATTTTTATTATGTACGCAAAGTTTTGGATCAATCAAGATCCTCTGCAAGCAAGACAAAGGGTAAAGAAAAGCTTGTTTGAGCTTTCAGCATTGAAGTGAAAGCTAAAATGGTAAGTGATTTGATGTGCTGCACTAATGCACAATTCAGTGTATTAAAGGTAGCTTAGACAGCCTAATCACCTATCCTAAGTTCCAAGAGTAAGTTTTCTTACTTAAACTTATGATACTTTGCAAATAAAGCTTAGATGTGATATGAAATGTGATGTATATTACGATATCATTGCAAATTATTTGTGTTATTAATATATGCTTTGTGCTAAGGGAACAAGTGCATAAAACAATTAGAATATGAGTTTATGAAGGATATGTTGGCATTGTGTAACACCCTACCCGCCGAACCCTTAGTGTCTAGATATTGTTTAGGGAAAAATAAGACAAATGAGATAGGTTTCGAATATGTATAGTGTTAGAACTAGACTAAGTATGGAACCTTTGAGCACACCTATGATGCCTTGATGTTGGCGAACACTAGGTTGACACATAGTGATCAAGAAGTGTGTATGGTTAGGAAGGATTCGCCCAAAAACTTTAACGGCACGTAGAGTGGACGGACCCTATTATGGATAAGGGAAACTATCTTTATAATGCGAGTTTATGTTAGCAGTGTAGAGTATCCTATAAGGTTGGCTTTGAGCCAGTCAAGATGAAAGGAATAATAGTTAGTAACTAACCAAACGAGAATTAAGACAGTTCAAAACCAAAGATAGGTACTCTATTAGTTTTCTTGGAAATTGTAGATTTGGATAAGACCACCCAATGACTAATATTTAACAAGTTTAAATAAAAACTTGGGTTAAGTTAAGTGTTTAAGATAGTTTAAGAAGAAAATATTGTCTCTCTTCCTCGTTTGAGATAATAGAGCTAGAAGAAAGGTGAGGTACACTCCTCTAAGCTAAGTCTAAGACCATGATGTTTGAATAATATTTCCATAAAAATAGGGTAACGCCCAGTATTTAGGTGAGCTCTGAACTTAATAAGTAAACTAAGTGTTACTTCAAATGGTGAAGCGTTGTTCACCCCACTGATGCTCTTGGCGTGTTAAGTGGGCATGTATTCAATATTGAACTATGGCAAGAAACTGCCTTAAAAAGGAATAAATCATTAGGAAGAAGAATTCTAGTAAGGTATTAAGGAAACTCGGATAATAGGGTAGTCGCCAATAAGGCATGACATGCTAAGTGTGATTAGTTAAGATACCAACTACGCTCTAACGTAATGACTAATGACAAAAGATGGATTAAGGCCTAAGGGTATATTCTTTAAATATATGTATTCCCATACACGTCTCTTTATAACTGCCAAGTATTTTATTTAGGGGATTGTAAGGACTGGTACGCGTGTCAAATATCCATAGGGACAAAGGTAAAATATCAAGATAGCTCAGGTAAGAAATGGGGGACTTTTCTTCTTATTTTTCAAGAAGGAATCTTTGTTTATAGAAAAAGAGAGAAACATAGAGACTTCCTCTCATCCTACAAGCTGAGTTGAAGATATGGATCTATGCTCTGAGATGCCCCTTGTTAAGGTAAGATCTACAACCTTACATACTAAGTTGTTGAGGGGCAGCTCGATTTAGCTGGGTAATGTAAGTATGGTAAAGACTTATTTAGATATTTCTAATGTTCAAAGTGAAAAAAAATGAGTTAAATGTACAAATCTTGATGAGTTCCCATGTTCTATCAATTAAGGGATGTTGATCTACTCAATAGAAGCTCAGATATGGTGTTTAGAGCTGTTAAAGATGCAAGTAAGGTGAGTCCCTAAGCCAACTCTTGTAAATGTATCATATATGCATGTTAGAACCTTCTCTGAAAATGAGCTAAAGATGTATGATGTGATGATTCTGTGAGAAATTATATTAGATGAACTTGCATGAATGATTCGAATGGAATATGGATATGATCTCTAAGGACAATGGTTTAAGAGTAAAGTGTGCCTATATGTGCTTTGAGGATATAAACAAGTTTGTTGTGAAAGAGCCTATCATGAGTAAGTCAAATGTGAATGAGTCTGTTAAATATGAGTCAGCATGAAATGTCTATGTCTGTCTCCGAAGTCGTCTAAAGGGGTCTGTCGGGACTAAAAGCACGAATATCTCAAAGTAAAAATTCCATGACACTCTGAAGACCATATAGCATAAGACCATGGTTGGGTCATGGCATCGTATGGAATATTTAAATGATAGTTGGGTGAGTACCAGTGATGAGGGGCAAACCTCTAGACGGTGAGTTTAGGTGAATCCCTACTGTCAAGAACACCAATTCCTGTATAAGTGAGCCTTTGTGGCTATCTCTATTATAAGGAAGTCTTTGTGGCTATCTCTGTTAAAAGAACGCCTTCGTGGCTATCTCTGAAAGGAATGCCTTTTTGGCAATACTCTAAAAGGAAAGCCTTTGTGGTGAGTATTGAATGTTAAATGAAGCCTTTGTGGCTATCTTTGCTAAAGGATAGCCTTTGCGGCTAATCTCTACTAAAGGACAACCTTTGTGGCTATCTCTGTCAAGAAACACCTTTGTGACGAGACTCTGAAAGGAAAGCCTCTATAGCTATCTTTGGAAAGGAAAGCCTTCATGGTGAAACTTGAAGAATGGATCTCGAGATGACCATCTGAAGATAATGCCTTTGGGTAGACACCGAATGAGTAATGAACCTTGTATAGTTACAAGGGATGAATAGAAAGGCTAATGTGTGCCAGAGTATGTGTCGAGGCAAAGATATGAGTTAAAAGCAAGTATAAATAGTGCAATGAAGTAAGGAAGGTCTGGGAATAGTCTACCCTACCCAAAGAAAATAATAAGACTAGTAAGTATGGAAAAAGATATTAAGTCTAATAATAAGGTAAGATTTAAGAAAGGATATAGAAAGTAAAGAGATACTAAGTATAGTATGCTCGAGAGAGGCGAAAAATGGTTCTGAATAAAGAATAAGGGTAGCTTCAATATAGTGTCTACCAAAGAAGGAAAAAAGGTTTATAAATAGCTTAAGAATGTGCAAAGTAACTTATGCAACGTAGAATGAATGAAAATGATATTCTAAGGTTTAGCTCACTAAGTTCTTACGAACTTACAAAAGTTGTTCCTCTTTCAGGTTATAAAGGAATTTGTGCTGAGGGACAATGCCAGGGATACGCCAAGGAAGCAGAGTGATTGGGCTATTTTGCATACAAAGAAAGATAAGTGGCGTGTCAAGTCTGCACATAGGTCATTTAAGTAGAAATTCAATATGTACACAATAGATAGAGAGAGAAAGTAGGAAAGTCTAAAACTTATTGAGGTGTAAGTGTAACTATACAATGTATGCCATAAGAAATTTTGTTATACTCAAAGATAGACGTTTACATAAATGAATAAGAAAGAAATAAATTTAAGTTGCATCTATAAGAAGGACGTAACACTTGAGATTCAGATTCAGTAGATCGGGTTGAGTCGAGGGCGTTACACATTGTAATCTTTTGGAACCATTGGATATTATTGGCATGCCATAGGATTGTAAATACTCACTTATATGTTTATGTTTGGGCGTTGAGGCCCCGAGATATGTTGGAGAGATAAGAGAATGTTGAGCTTAACTCCATTCAATAGGATATGTTAGTTGTTTTTCAAGAATGTTAGCTATATGCTACACTTCATGGGATATGTTATACTCTTTTGAGTCAAGGCTATGTTTGGAGATCTATTTATCTAATTTATGATGTTTTTACACATGTTTCCTAGTCACTAAATGCTAATGTATCAATATGAAATGTTATAACATATGTATAATGCAATAGCATGAATAATTGATTCAGTATGCTCTCTTTAACCATAAATCATGCATGTATTTTTGGCATCTTTGAACACTCACTGAGCTTACTTAAGCTTACACTCCTTTTATGAAAATTTTTGTAGAGAAGTAGCCTTTTAAGGAGGGGAAGTGTGAAGCAAGTGATCCATCTAAGGCATTCCATTCAAGTATGTGATTTGGTTTTTCAACTAGCAAAAAGACAACAATTTGGGACTGTTTTGAGAGGGATTTGTTTTTGGTTTGTAAATGGACTATTTAAGGACTTCTATAATTAGTTTGTCATTGTTTGGATGACTAGAAATGATGTTTGGAATGCATGCTATATGATGTTCATACCTATGTATTCAAAATGCATGAGAATGGTTGTATATTTGATATGAAGGTTAGATTGGTATGTTGTAGGATTAGACAAGTTTAAAATGATCAATTGGTATGAAGTGAACCATTATTGCTCTTGAAATACATGAAATACAATATTTGGCATGTTAAGCAATTGATTTGTGACTTAAGGATTTCATACTAACTTATGTTGTCAAATTATGTTTCTAAATGATCTAATGTAATTAAGTATTTTTGTATGATATATGTATGCTATATGATTTGTTAGAATAGGAAATTAGGCATGAAATCACAAAATGGTATGTCTAGTTTGGTGTTAAAGTTTCATATACAAGTTGCTGTGATTTTTCTATAGAAATTGCGAAAAACGTCGTGACGACCCATAATCAACATTGTGACGAGGGATCATCGTCAATACATCATTTATCGTGTTGCCAAGACAAAATTCTTCTTCCAGATGATTTCGTGACGTGAGTTATCGCTTCGTCACAACATGACAAGCTGTGTTTTGGGCATCTTTTGTTATCTTTGCAATTTAGTCCTAATTTTTATACAATCAAATTAGAGTCTTTAAATGCTATGAAATGTCTTGAAAATTTCCATGATTAAGTCTCATATGTTCAATTTCAATTTTTTTCTTAAATTTGAAAAAAAGGTTTTCTGAATATTTTGCTAAATTTATGATTTAGTCCTAAAATTTGTTTTTAAAATTAAAGGAGTTTTACTTATTGGTTTTAGCTAATTCTTTCAAAAAATATCTTTAGTAAAACATTATAAACTATATGTATGCTTAATTGTTGTTCTATAATTATTTCGTATGACATGTGTTAAATGGTGATTTTTCCCCTCGGTGCTATTTGATGATTTTCGCTAGAAAAGCATGTTTTAGGGTTTTTGTATTATCTTACTTGATAATTGATAATTATGCATGCATTTGTGTGGTGTGATCGTTGGTTTGTGGTGTGTTGATGATTAGTACTGAGGTCACGTAAGTGGCTAATGTGATGTTCTAAATTTTGGTTTGTAACACACCGTACCCGAGACCGTTACCGGAGTCGGACACGAGGGGTTCACAGACTAAATTCACTTATTCTCACAGTCCATTTTGAAAATTTCCAGACAGCTGACTAACTGCGTCACTGTCACCTTAAAAATCATATCTTGAGTTCCAAAACTCGAAAATCAATTTTTCAATTTTTCCCTGAAACTAGACTCATATATCCATCTACAAATTTTTTTCTAGAATTTTTTCTCAGGCAAATTAGTACAGTTTATTGGTTAAAGTCTCCCCTGTTTCAGGGTTCGACTACTCCGACCTCCACGCACTACGACTTGGATATCTCCCTTTACAGGGATTCAATACTAATTCCGTTTATTTCTAATGAAACTAGACTCAAAAACGAATCTATACATATAAGGTATGACTTCTAATTATCTCTGGTTAATTTATAATGAATTTCCAAAGTCGGAACAGGGAATCCAGAAACCGTTCTGACCCTGTTTCGCGAAAACCTAAATATCTTTTAACATACTGTTCATATGATCGTTTCGTTACTTTCCTATGAAAATAGATTCATCAAGGTTAGATTAAATAATTTATTCACTATTTAATTCCATTCCTACTATTTTTAGTTATTTTTCACATTCACGTCGCTGCTGCTATCAGCATCTATTTTTAAGGTAGACTTTACCTATTACATAGTTTCCATGATTCAACTAGCCCTTTTGCATAAATAGAACAAAATATGATCATGATTAACCATTCCAATGGCTAATCGTTCCCAAACATTTCCATACCTCTTAATGAACATCATACAAGACGATTATAAAATTAAGCTCAAAGTGTATATAAGCCATTTTCGCATGGCTATCCAAATTTATATAAAACCGAAGGGTCCATGACCAACAACAAAAAGGGTAGTCCTATACATGCCATTTCAAAGTTCAACCAAAAGTGTACCAAAAGGGGCTTTGATAGTGTGGGCGACTTCGACTTCGACACTCCCGAGTCCGATAGCTGACGAACCAAAATCTATAAAACAGAGATTCAAAGAAACGGAGTAAGCCTTTAATGCTTAGTAAGTTTTGAGCAATGGAATTAGGCTCAACTGAAGTATAGCATTCATATAACTAAACGGATAATTTCATATACACATATATTCTCAAAAATCAGTCCTACTTTACATTTCCAACCCTTATATTCATACATAAGGGATCAACTTAACCAAAAACCGGAAGCTCCTTAATCGACTGAGCGAATGCTATTTAAGAGGAATCAATTAATCCAATGCATGTACAACACATACCTCGTTGTTGAGATTTTACGAGCGTATTAATTGAAATTATTACAGCAGATCGCTCATTCCCAAACTCAAGCAATCTTCGGGATTTAGCCGGATATAACTACTTGCGCAAGGCCTTCGGGTCTTAGCCCGGATGTGGTCACTAGCATAAATGCCTTCGGGACTTAGCCCGGATATAGTCACTAGCACAAATACCTTCGGGTTTTAGCCCGGATATAATCGCTAGCACAAATGCCTTCGGGTCTTAGCCCGGATATAGCAACTCGCACGAATGCCTTCGGATCTTAGTCCGGTTATAGTCACCTAGCACAAAAGCCTTCGGGACTTAGCCCGGATATCATTCGAATAACCATGCACATATATCAATAAATCATGACACATCCATATTTCATTTTCATTACCAAAGCTCAAACACAAAACACTTATCACACTTACAAATTTTGGCTCAATAGCCACATACAAAGAGCATGATTTTGATTTACTCAAGACATAATCTAATCGAATCATAACCTAAGCTCCATTACTCGAAAACTTACCTCGGATGTTGTCGAACGATTTCGGCGGCTATTCGATCACTTTTTCCTTTCCCTTATCCAACTTTGGTCCTCTAAGCTCTCGAGCTAATTCAAACAAATTTAACTTATTAAAGTCTCATTATGCTAGCTTATGGCCGAACATGACAATGAATTTGATGGGTGATATGGCCACCTTTAGCTCAAATACAATATGGTCATACGCATTTTTAATCACATTAAGCAATTTAATACAATTCATTCGAACATCAAAAGAGAAGCTCAAGGTACTTAGCCCATATATACATTAGACATTAGAGTCACATATGTACGAAATCACGAATCGAATTCAACATATTAGCTAATATTTCCCCTTAGCCGAATTTCTAAGTCAAGGTAAAGCCATCAATATGCTTACCTATGGCCGAACATACACATCAACTTATGTACTCATTCATGTGGCCGAACATACATGTCTATGCTGAGGCCGATTGCAACACTTAATACATTCTACAAGTATGGTCACTTGTATTGACTAAACCCCATTTTGTTTCAAGTTCAAAACTTGGCTAATACACATATATACACTATTAAAGCATCCTCTCCCTTTCCATCAATTCAACACATGCATTACTCATTAATATACAAAATTATATTCGGCCTTAGTACACAACTTGCTAGCCGATTCTTCTCCATCTAGCATCTAATGCACATATGTGCTCATTTGTTAGACCCTACTTCATCCAACAACAACCATATTTCCCCTCTACTTCCTACCATGGCCGAATGCTCAAGATACCTCAATACCGAAACTTTTACCTTGGATTGCTTAAAGAACTTGGTGATGAGTTCAAATTTACCTAACACCTCAAGCATCATAACACATCCATATAGCTAACATGCTAATAGTCTCAAGGCTTCAACTAAAACTTTTGAAGCCTCTTAGTCGAATACTAACTCTCTAATAATCCCAAATCCATCCATGAGATAGTTAGAATTTAGACCAATCATCCAAGGGATGTATGAACTTTCAAAGCAACATTAAACATACCTTAATCTAGTGAGCCTCCATAGCCGATTTTCTCCAAGCTCATTCCCTTCCTTTCTTTCTTCTATTAGGCCAAAGATGTTCAAGGATGAACACTTTTTTTTTGTTTTCTTTCTTCCATTCACGGCAAAAAGGGGGGAAACAATCACACACATTCTTTCTTCTTTTTTTTTCATCATATTCCCTTTCATTATTTTATTACCATGCTCCTTATTTTATTTTTCCTAACATACATCACTAACATAACATGTTTGTGACATGTTTCCACCCATAGCATGGCCGGCCACTATGCTTTAATTTGGCTAATTTGACATGCAAGGACAAGCACTTTCCCACATATATTAATAGGCCACTTGAACACTTGCCTAGCATATTTCTAAATTGTCTCACATAAGTCCCTACTAATAAATTTCACATACACTGACCAAATTAAAGTATGGAACTATCACACAAGTATTTACGCACATCATAAACACAGAATATAACCTTTAATTATTTATAAGACTCGGTTTCGTGGTCCCGAAACCACTTTCCGACTAGGGTCAATTTAGGGCTGTCACATGGTTGGTTCGTCCTGGCCAGGTTTGGGGTGCCACATAAATAAACTAGGGTTTGTTTCCCCTCACATTAAACATGAGGGATTTTGGGTCTCTTGTATATTGGGTTCAATTACAAGTACCTCTTGGACTTTTAACCCAGTACTTTATAATTCGATCCAACCCGATATTTGTTATTTTATTTCCCAAAATAAACATTTCAATTGATTCCAATTAAATAATCTTCTCAACCCAATGCTAATTACATTAAAATCATAACTTTACTATAAAAGAATCCATTAGAAAATATATTTAATATTTTTACATTCAACGAGTTCACTATGACCAAATGATTTATTTCTATTTTTGAACTTCATTTTATTCGAAAAACATATATTCATTTCCAGGTGATTTTCATTTTCATTTTCATTTTGGAAAAAAACCTGTCACACCTGAATTTCCAAAATATCCAAACTAAAGGATGAGTCAGGAAGCTAATTGAATAGTAATGGAAAGTTGGGGGAAATAGAAAAAATTTAGAGAATTAAGTGGCTAGTTAGGAGAAAGTTAGAGTCCTAATCTAGTTTGGTTAGATTAGGATTGGTTAGTTACATTGTGGAAAACATAATAATTAGGACTGTATGGTGGAGATAGTCATCGCGCTATGAGGGTACATATATAGGTAGGAAGAAGAGGGAAGGGGAGAATTCCTTATTCCTGTTTACACATTTTCTTTTTAGAATCTTCTTCTTTTTCAGTTGCATAGAAGAAGAAGAGGTAATAACTATGGGAGACTCTGCATGTTACAGTAGTCATAGGCATGGATGTCTAGGAATAAAATAATAATCGAGGGAAAGCTGCCAAGTCTGAGGAGAAACTAGTGTTTGTGAAAGCTATAGAGATAAGGATAAAGGAATAAGGTGAGTTTCTATACCCTTCTCTTGGGTGATATATGATATGTAACACCCCAAACCCAGCCTAAACGTTATGGCTGAATCTGAGATGTCACATTGGAGTGTTTTTTTCAAAACGTAATTTCGTTGGAAAGTCCGCTCTTTCTTTAACCTCTTTGTGTAATCTAAAAGATGATATTAAATCTTGTGTCACTATCAAAAGTATTTACTTTAAAGCGTTATTTATTTCAAAATCTCGTTTATCGTAGAAGCTTTTGAAACGGTTTTGTGTATTTGCGTTATTTTGGTAAATCATGCATATCTTTTGAAAACCTTCATCCTACTACTAGCAGGTATAAATCATAATAAAATAATAAAATCCCAAATTAAATAATAAAACTTAAAGAGGCCTTTTACATAAAAATACCCAAATAAAACTACTTATAAGTTAAAAGATAAATTCGAAAGCGTAAGTTGTTGTGTGTCAACCTCCAAGTCCTCGCAGTACAAATCCGCCTAAGGATTTGTACGGTTAATACAGTTGGGTGAGTTTACAAAAACTCAGTGTGTAATCCCATAATAACAAAAAGATAGACATACAGAGAGCGAATACATTCTGGACCTAAGCCCATATCAGTAACAGTAGCAGTCTGGGCCTTAGCCCATTTCAGTAACAGTAGCGGTTTGGGCTTTAGCCCATTTCAGTAACATTAATCAGTGCAATAACAGTAATCAGTGTTGTAACCATGATCAATTTAGTAACAGTAATCAATGCAATATGCAAGCAAAAAAAATCCTACCCAATCCAGCCTCTACACACCATCTCCGTACCAACCCTACACACCATGTGAGGATAAAATCGACCCACCCAGCCATACACACCAAGTAGCACCGGTTGCTGCACTAGAACAGTATTGCAGCAAAGCTGCCAGTATAGTAGGCTTAAAGCCATTAGTAGGTCTACAGTCGTCTTGTGCGACCCGTGCGACCATATTAGTATAGTACACTTCCTCCAAAATCATATATCCCGCCCATGCAATGTAACATAATATCATACATGGATGCAACATATATATAACATGGCATGCTCAAATACATTCATACATATCGTAGAACAAATCTGTCATTTTACCTTACAGGGGTATTACAGTCATTTTACCCTATAGGGGTATTGTGGTCATTCTATCCTATAGGGGTATTTCGGTCATTTTACCTTATGAGGGTATTTCAGTCATTTTACCATATGGGGGTATTTCAGTCATTTTATCACATAAGGTGTTCGAGCATCAAGGTTAGGTGGAGTAAAGAAGGTAATGGTAGTATGATTCGAGAAATGAAATTATAGAATGATATTAATGGAGACGACGTTATCGACTTGTCTTTCAGGGTGACACCGTGACGACAGTATGTGGCATAAGACCATAGATGAAAGAGCATATAGAAGCTTGGTATCAAGTAAATAGAATAAGACCATGAATGAAAGATGTCATGGCAGGAGGGTACAAGGTATAAGGTATACGGTGTAAGAGAATAGATGAAAGATACTATGTAGACTGCTCATGTGCTGAGCCACCCGGCCTGAAGGCCTACTTGAAAAGTGGGAGGGTTTGGGTAAAAATATAGGCCAGAAAAACGGGCTTGAGAAAAAATATAAGGCCTGTTTTGAAAATAGGCCGGGCCTCAGGTAAGTCTTTTTTGGCCTGAGCTCGGCCCAGCCCGAATATGCAAAAAAAACTGTTATTTTTTTATTGTTTTCTTGATTTTTTTTTACAATTTTATTGTTATTGTAACTCTTATTTTATTTTTAATTTTGCAACTATTTTAAAGGCATTTGCTTGTTAAGTTGCACCCATCTTAGTGTTATTTAAGCATACATTTTTTAATTTATTTTCAGTTTGTCGGGAGACATTTATTTTAATATTTTTAGTATTTATGATGTATTATATATTTTTTAAAAATTATATAAAAATAATACAAGCAGGCTAGGCCAGGCTTGGGTTTTAGCATTTTTATCCAAGCTACGCTTGGACAAATGTTTATGCTCATTTTTTGAGTCGAACTGGACTCGGGCCTAGAAAAGGGCCTAAATTTTTTGTTGGGCCTGGCCCATGAGCATCTCTAATGCTATGGAAGCTAGGTATGATGAGTAAAATCACAAATGAAAGACTCTATAGCATCATAAAATGGTACGCTAGGATAGCAGATCAGCATAAGACCATGGATGAAAGACTCTATGGCATTCGCAGAGAAAGTCCATTGGGACAATAAACACAGAACAAATGGTCTACCAAGATAGTAAACACAGGATGGTCCTCCAAGACCAAGGGAATACGTAATGAGTAGGGTGCAGGACCTTAGCTCGACTAAGGCAACCAAAGGATTTCATCGGGATGCGGGCGCCGGTGGTCCACTGGAATGGTAATGTGAAAAAGTTTGACAAGATGTAAGATGTGGGATCCCTAATAGGGAAGTTTTCCACACAGGAGGTATGCCATGGACTATGATCAAAAGAATAGAATGAATGACATGATAAATTATAGGTATGCATAAGCGAGGTACGTCTGAGGAGCATGGATCCCCTGATTAATAAAGGGATTCACCAAGGGCAATGCAAAAATGGGGTTAATCATACAACAATAAAGTCTATTAAAGAAGCAAAATATCATATGAGGAAAAGCAAATACGAGATAAAAATATATAGGCCTAACTTCATGAGTCTTAGACTGATAAAAAGACCACCAACAATTTCGTATGGAGAAAGGGTGGCAAATGGTTGGTTAATCAAAATAGATTTTCAGCATAATATGAGAATTTAAAGTAGCAACGGGTAATCAAGTCGAACTTGGACAGTAGGGATCTGCAAGTGAGGGGCTGTTAGGGGTGAGGTAAGTTTGTTAAAAATCTCACGGATAACAATTCGCCAAGAATATTGGAGAACTAGCAAAAATGTGAGGTAGGGATAAGGCAGAGTTAGGTCTACCCTATTAGGCAATCAATATCATGAAAAAAACACACATGTATCTCATATTCAGATTGTGTTAGAACAATAAGAAACTATAAGGGAAATGGAGAAACAACAACTCTGGTATAATATGCAACATATTAAGAGGAGACAGAGAGTCGAATTCTCCTGCCCAAAACTTGTTTCTTATCGTTTTCTTGCAAGTTGATTTTATTATGTTGTTTAGTAGATTCTTGCTAAGTTCATCAAAACTCAAAGATTTCACTACTTCATCACAGGGCAAAGTATGACAAGAGATTTCTATGGAGGGACCATGTCACACCTAAAAAATGGCAGATCTAAAAAAAAAATTTGAGTAGGGTATGTATGTAAATTGTTTGAGACACTATGGTAGCATGATCTGCCACCCTCTCAGCTTGATGATGAGTCAAAGTATTAGACATGTTAGAGATTAAGTATCCGTCCGTTAGTAGTACCTAATGGTTTAATTATAAGGTATCTTCAAGCAAAAAAAGATTACACCTAAGGAAAAGTATGCCCAGAGTATTAACTGAGCATTAAGAGCCTATCAAGTATGTTGTAGGAGATTTGATTGTCTTTAATACCACACCATACATAAGTCACCACCAATGTATAGTACGCCCAATTTACATGAGCGATATTCTAGTTGGTTTTCGTAATGGGATTAGTTGGGAGTCAATTTAATTGATTAAACCCTCTCTATGACTGGTCAAATAGTAACGAAGATCTTCGCTGGATTATCCTTACCTTTCCCTAGAATTTTATGAGAAGTCAGGAGGATTTGGGTTAGGAAAGCATTGCCAATTGTCAAAGTCCAAAATAAAGGGATAGGGAGTTTATATCTTGTAAGGGAGAAGACATTCCAAATGTCTTTTCTTTCTACTTTATGATCTGGTTCTTTTTTTAACCTAAACGTTCTATTCTTCTTTAATAAGATTATGCTAAGACCTTATTTAATCAATGGATGATTTGACCTTCTGGTAAGTCTTATAGCCATGTATTTATGATTGTTGATGAGTAAGAATGATGAAAAGTGTAAGAACAGTAGGATGTGAGCAGAAGGCTCTGCATGGGGGACGTACGTAGTTGAAACATTAATAAACTATTTGTAAATGAGGATTCTAATGAAAGTTTATTATCTTGTAAATAATTGCTATTGCTATATTGGGAAAGACAATCGAAACAGAAACTTCAAGCAAAAGTAGAGGTGAGTCTCTTGCCCTGACTTCTGCACGATATGTTATGATGATTCCTTATATGGTCGATTTTCATATAGATGTGCATATCTTCTCGAGAAGTTGCTATATGTATGAATGGTTGTGTGTGTTCTCTATGAAGCATTTGTATGCATGTACTGAAGTGTATGATGCGCTGCATGAATATGATGTTATGTGGTAAGCATGCCCGGGATTTTATGTGTTAGAAAGTGTGATTTTGTTAAGATTATGAGTGAAATCTGTGTATATGCATCGATTATGTTATTAGAATAATGCAGGACCAAATATGGTTGGCGATAATGGAGTTCAAGCTGAGTGTCAGTAAAGTGTGTGATATGTTGAAGGACCCCATAATGGTGCTTTGATGATGTCCACTGGGACAGTAAACACGAAGGCTAATATGGTGAGCATATAGTCCATTGAGACCGTAAATACGAGATTCGTCGAGACAATAAACCTGAGAAAAGGCCAATGTGGCAAGTATGTGAAGGATCATGGCCATGATATATTGTAGTAATGGAAAATGAGCCTCATTTATCTACTAGGGTTTTTGCATGTCCGAGGGAAATGATGGGCAAGCCTCAGGCTATGCTGAGTTTAAGCAAATTGATATCGTCAAACAAGATAGTTGATATAGTGCCTTGGGGGCAAACCAAACCAAGCCTTTGTGGTGAATCATCTGAAGAGCCTTTGTGGCAAATTATCTAAAGAGCCTTTGTGGCAGATTATCTAAAGATTCTTAATGGCAGATGATCTAAAAATTCCTTGTGGCGTATTAATTAGAAAGTCTATAGAGTGAATTCTGTAATGACTAAGTGATGATTTATTAGTCCGCCCATGTAGCAAGATCTGTGTATGCACTTGAGCATTTTCAGAAAGAATTCTTGGTAGCACACCTGACTTATAAACCTGTCATTTGCAATCCACCAAGACAAAAATTTTGGTGTATCTAGAATTACGGATGGCGTAAGTGTTTTCCAAATCAATGAATTCTCACGTTAAGTACTGAAGTTATTTAAGATTCTATTTAATTACCTCAGGCATTGGATTCATCAGAATAAGTTCGTTGTCTAGACCAATTTGAAGATACGATGTGACTGGTAGTTCCCAGAGCCAATATAAGAATTCACTGAGAGTATCATTCTTATGCATATCAATATGAGAATTGTATTAAATTTCTATATTCAAAATGACTGTTAAATTGGATTTGTTATAAGGTTTTAAATCTGTATCTGCCACTGCTATAAGGTGTGAAATCTATAATCTATCGATCAAGTGGAACGTATACAAGGAGGTTGAGTTAGAGGTTGGTGTGCAGCTATCCGCTGAGAATCAGAAATGTATCCTCCAAAATCTGAAAAGAAGTCTAAAATTCTTAAGTCAAGGAATTCAATGTCGTTATTTAAAGATAAAATGGTCAAGACTCATTAATTTCCATTGAACTTATGGGTTTTTATTTATAAAGTATGTTCTTGGGTTGAATTAGTTCACTAGAGAGGATTCAGCCAGGAATGCGTTAAGGTGGTTGAACGTAGTATGATGTTATGCATACAAAGGGACATTTTTAAGAATATGATTTCAAATGGCGAATAGTATTACATGCCACAAATATGTTTGTTTTGTCAAAAAATTACATTGTAATGCTTTATACTGTTTTTAAGATTCTATTATAAATTATAAATGTTTCATTCAACCCTTTTAACTTAAAATAAATTTTAAATAAATAAAAAGTGCATCCAATATGGTTTTCATCAATTGTAAGACCTTTTCATGTATGTAAGCAATGTGACATCCTATATTCAGATCCGGTAGATTAGGTCGGGTATAGGGTGTTGCAGACCAAACCAACCATCACCTAATCATTGTAACATAGTAAAAGTTTTATGTGTATATAAAGTGACACCCGTAGAGGCCTCGCCTTGGGGGTTAATGCAATCATGATAATTGTAAAATAATATTCAAACAGCGAAGTTGTACCCAGAAACCAAGGCCATAGAAAATCATTATGGATTTTATTTGGCATTAGATGTTAGTGGTACTTAGGCCTATGGGTTAAAGTAGTTTTTATATGTAATTGGTTTTATTATGTATGTATAATAAAATTTAACGAGTTCTTGTAGCATCTAGTACCAGGACCCAATGATCGGGTTGGGTATGAGGTGTTACAATTTAGTGGTATTAGAGCTTTGATTTAGCCGATCCTTTAGATGTGTGAAGTTCAAAGACAACCCCTATATACATGGTACAGTGGCAATGACTTAGTCCTTCAATATTTATTGTAAATAGTGCATAACAAAAATGAGTGCGAGATTTGTAAATCATGGCCAAATTATTGATCAGTTAGGTATAGAAAAATAGATAGGAAGGTAAGAATTTTTATTAGTATAGGGTAATAAATACAGAGACAAGAATGACATCATCCCATTAGATAGAACCTCCTCCTCTTCTTCATCAGCTTCCTCTATGGGAATAGGAGTGATAGGCTTAGGCTTTAATGGGAGTTAGAAATTGCTAGAATCTTTCCACTTCTTCTAAAACTCTTCCCACTTGGCTCCAAAAGGACTTATGGCATTGAAGTGTAGACTTTGGTTGATGAACTAGTGAAGACAGCTGAAGTTCACATGACTCACATTGAAAGGGTCCACAACAACTTGGGCATGGAGAATGTAATTGGACTTTAGCTTGGGAGGATAATCCATGATTCTCTCTCCAGTCTCTGTCTTGTACTGTTCCATGGCTTTGATGTTTCCTTTTGAACCTTCTTTAGATCTGCCAAGTATTGCTCCTCCTGCGCCTTGATTTGTTCCTCCAACTAGCAAACCCTACCTTCAAACTCTATCTTTAGAGAGTTGTACTTAGACTCCTAATCGGAAACAGATTTTAGAGATTTCACTACTTGAAGGGTTGTGGCCTTCTGCATTTGGTGAAACTTAACTTAACTTAACTAACTCTACCTTCAAACTCTATCTTTAGATCGTTAGGAATCCCTAAGTTATATTATTATCTCTCTCGAGAATAATAACGTCTAACCCTAGGTTGAATAATTGAAATCTCTTTCTAATTATCACCCTAGAATTGCATTAACTCGATCTATGGATTCCCTTATTAGGTTTCACACTAATCCGAAAAAATATTATCACCCTATCTCTAGGCGTGCAATCAACTAAGCTTAATTATGACAAATTTAATCTTAGACAGGGTCTATTCCTCCTCTGAATAAGAGCTTAACTTGAATCAATATCCTGGAATATCAAAACAAGAATTAAGAACACAAAATTAAGAACAAGTGAAATATTTATCATACAATTCAGATAATAATAACAAGATCCGTCTTAGTTTTCATTCCCCTTAGGTATTTAGGGGGTTTAATTCATACTTATGGAAGAATACATCTCAAAAACATAAAGATAACAAAACATAAGAAAACCCAAACTCCTGAAGGAACTTGAAGGTAGATCTTCAGTCTTGATGATGAATCTGGCTTTTGAGATGGATCAATCGGCTTCCCTTGAGTAATTCCTTGCTTCCTACTCCACGTCCCCCTTCTAAGTGCCTCCTCCGGCGTTTAAATAGGCTTTAGAATGCCTAAGAGCCCACAAAATTGGCCTTTTCCGAATAGGGTTATACTTGGGCTCGGTAGGGACACGCCAGTGTGAGATTACTCCAGCCCATGGCCAAGGCGTTGAACAAGCACGGGCGTGTACTATACTCATGTAAGTCGTGCTTCAATCCTGCCAAGGGACACGGCCGTGTGACACGCCCGTGTGAGAAAGTCCAAGTCGTGTTGATTTTCGACGTGGATCCATTTTCTCCGTTTTCGGCCCATTTCTCGCTTTTTTTACTCTCCTATGCTCACCTAAGTATAAAACATGAAATTAAAGGAATATGAGCATCGAATTCACCAATTCTAAGGAGAAACCATCCATAAATGTGCTAAGCATGGGATAAAAATATGTATAAATTATGGTTTATCAAATACCCCCACACTTAAGCATTTACTTGTCCTCAAGCAAAAATCCTCAACTCATAATCAATAGAAATTCTTCTCAATTTATAATCCCTATCAATAATATCTCAAAATAATCCGTAAGTATTTATACATTGAAAATTCAACTAAAAGTTCATCAAAGTTTCAAACATTCCAAGATGAACATTTTATCACGAAAACATAGGTGTCTCCCCTCATTTAAGTGATTACCTTTGATCAAAATATCACAGAGTTTAACATCCTCACTAAAGATTCACTCAAATAACTCAAGGTGTTTAAGGACATCAATAAAATCACTCATTAGTCAATATGAAAAGTTATTACCATAGGCTTGCGTGAAAACCAAATCTCCACCACTATATATTGAGCTAATACATCAATCAAAAAGGTCTTTTTAGAGGGCTGTAACGTGGCTTTGGTTAGGGGGTGTGGTCATAAGCTGAAAGAAAAGGTTAGAATCGAGATTGAATTGAAAAATCACTTAGCTAGAAAAATAATTAGTCATCAATTGAATACAAGTGAGCTTCTTCTCAGAATATGAAATTAACATTCAAGCTCAAAAACGACGCATTACAACTAATATGTGTTGAAGTACATTTCTTTTTTTTTAAGAACAAGTCAACTACATAGAAGAGTAAAACATAGCTAAGCAATTAGTTCAAATCAAATCTCGACAAAAATAGGGATCAAATTAGGGGATTTCAACAATAATGGGTTATGGGTTAATATTGAGGGTGAATTAATTAATGGCTTGTTAGGTTCAAAGGGGTTCACTAAGGGTTAATAATGAAGGTAGGCTTTTGTGGAGTGAGTGGGTTAAACCTAAGTGCCTTTATCATCTTGACATATCAAATCAAATGGTGTGGTCTTGACATGCATAATCAAGCAAGTTCTAGAATAACAAATCAAAACTGACGCACTCATAATGAAAGTGAGCATGAAAGGAATACAATATGCTCTAAAGGCTCAAGATCTCACAAAAATTATGGCTTTTTGATGTTCAAACTTGTGAATTTCAACTCAAGATAATACCTAAACTTAGGGAAACAACCTAAAAGTTTTTAATTCTTCAAAAATCAACTTATTATGCTTGATTCCCTAATGGCCTAAAGTTTAAACAATCAATGAATAAATACATATGTTTTAATTCAAGACATATCAATAAAAATCATAAATTAATCAAAATTTATTCTAATAGTGGTATGAGTGATTCACATGAGAATAATACAAAATTCAAGGATTTCTAATGATGATATGAAAGACCCCCCACACTTAAGATGTACATTGCCCTCAATTTACAAAGAGAGATATATTGACAAAGATAGATATATAATCATAAGATAGGGAGAGAACTGAAACTTCCTGAATGATGCATGGACTCCTTGAATTGGAGTCATAGAGAATAAACGGCGAAAGCAATGATGAAGGTGGAGGAGGATACTCTGGTGGTGGTAGAGGTTGGGTTCCACAAATGCTGTGCCAAAAGAATATTATATCTCAAGTTGGCTATGGTCGTGGTCAAGCAGGGCATGACAGTCGTGGAGAACCTTTCCCAGTGGAGTTTCAAGTTCCTGAGTAATAGTGAGCTTTGGAGCTCTTTGTAACTGTGATAGAATCAGAAATGTCTTTAGGAAATATTTAAGGAAAAATAATTACTCGTAATGAAATAGCCGAAATTAAAAATTTTAAAATAATAATTATAAAACCCAATAAAAATAAGCTTAAAGAAAAATAAAAAGTAGTCTTTAAATAAAATAAAAGTAACAACATAAAATAATAAATAAGTGTTTTTAAATATCTTCATCGCTAGATGGTTCGTAAGGTGGGGGTGGCGATGAGATGTGGAAGTGCCAACAAATCTGCTGTAGAGTAGCATCAATGTTATTGAAGCGCCAAAAACACTGCTGCTCGAATCGAGTAAGGTGCTCAGATATGTCAGCGTATGAAGTCGCCGTATGAACTGGACGAGAGGGGGGTGGTGGCTGAGTCGGTGGATCCTCGTGACGTGGAGGGACATCATCAGTAATGTCCTCTGGGTCCTCCTCCTCGGTGGACTGGGCGAGGTGATACTGAGGAGGGTATGTGCCACGTCGTTTCTCGATCATCCTCATACTTAGCATACTCGAGATGCCCTGTGGGGGCATCTGGCCGATGAGAGTGAGGGAGGATAATTTTGCTACTGTGTTGAAGAGCCCAAAGTGCTGAGCCAATCTAGTCACATAGGAACCGATAGAGCTGACCCCTCTTCTGTGCCACTGCGTCTGGTGGCGAATGGCGAAGGCAATAAAGTAAGCGAGGTCGATGACGTGCCCATTCGCCATACTCCATAAGAAATAGGCGTTGTGGGTGGTGACGACGCCGGTGCTCTCTCGTCTCCCTGTCAGAGTGTGAGCCAAGATGGCGTTTAGATACCTCAAGGATGGAGGGAGAGCCGATACCTTGGAGTGGCTAGGATCGTAGGTGGCCAAGGCAGGGACGAAGTCCCTCTAGCATTTTGATGAGGAGTAGTGGATGTGGCGGTGGAGGGTGTTGAGTTTATTGCCGTCCATGAACTCCTCCGTGTATAGCCCTAGTGCAATCCCGAACTCAGGTACGCTCAATTGGCGTACTAGACCACCAAGGCGGAACTGCACCGTTCCAGGATCATCGAAGTTGGTCATGATGGTCTGAAGATGGAACGTCCAGCAGAGCTCCAATGTGAACTCGAGATACGTTGGCTCGACGATCTTAAAGAATTGCCCCCACGGGTTAGTCGTCAGGAGTGCTCGAGCCGCGTCAGCCAAATAAATCTGTTCCAGTGTGGCCCAGTCAATGCAATGGCCCACACCTAGGGGTCGGGCCTGTAATATCTGATATAATTTTTCCTGGGGTCCCAAGGGAACCTAAAAGAACGGGTGCCTAATCTCCGTGGTAGGACCTGAGGATGATGCTGCTCCTTTCCGCTTCTTTGAGGCGAGAATTGCAATCTTCTTACCACGTGAGGATCACATTGTACCTGCGTTGAAAAATCGAAGTTCAATCAATAAGTTCCAAAAATAGTACGGAAGCACAAAACTAAATAGGAAGATTTCAAGAGACTTACGTAATGGATGAAGTAAACAAAACTACTAAAAATAGCAAGTTATTATAGTATTATGGGAATAATGTAACGGGAATATGAATGAATGCATGTGGGTAAGCATAAATTTCATGGAACTAGGAAAAATGAAAAAGTATAGTATAATGGAGTAACTAAAATGACAAAATTTTTACAAAAAAGCATAAGTATTTTAATATTCTAACTACGAATATTCATTCAAAATAGTTCAATAGAGCAGAGAAATCATGAAATAAGCAATATATTTAAAGAAAATAGAGAGAAAAAAGTAAACAAATGCAAAAGGAAGGAGCTTGGGGCGTCAGAATCGGTGATGTAGGCGGCGCATGGGCGTGGGGGGAGGGCGTGTGGAGTTGCAGTGGCTAGGGTTAGGGATTTTTGGGGAGGAAGATGATGAATAATAAGGGGTTTATATAGATTTTGGGGCACACGGCCGTGGGACACGCCTATGTGGCCTAATTTTTGCTCGTGTGTTTTGCGAATTTTGAATTTGGATGCGTCTGACATTCAGCCCACGCTCGTATTCTTTGGGCATGTGGGTGCACACAGCCGTGTCGAATGACCGTGTCTTGCTTCGTTCGCTTCTCCCATGCCCGTGTACATAGTTCCACGCCCGTGTTCGTTTTGACAGTGTCGACCACGAGTGTATGGCACGGGCATGTCGCACGCCCGTGTTACATTCTCAGTTTCAACCACGGTCTTAAGGCACGGGCGTGTCGCACGCCCGTGTTGTTTTGGAATTTTTTCCCATGGCCATATCGCACGGCCATGGCAACTTATCATATCCCGTGTTGGGGAAAAATCTTGCCCTGTTTTCACACGGCCTAATGCATGCTCGTGTGCCTGGCCATATGGTCTTTAGAAAGTCTAAGTTCCATGATTCGGTTAGTATGTTAGATGTTAAAAACTAAAATTTTAAAGAAATTAACACTTTTAATGCTTGGGTTGCCTCCAGAAAAGCGCTTATTTATAGTCTAAGCTCGGCTTACCTCAGTTTTACATTGTCAAGGTGGAACGAGGAGTTTACACTCCTCATCTCTGCTCTAAACTTTATCAACATAAGGTTTAAGACGAGTATTGTTTACCTTAAATGTGCCAAATTTGGGATGATTTACCTCGACTGTGCCATATGGAAAAATACTGAGTACCGTAAGAGGAATTTCTTCATTAGGTTCAGAAGTAGTAATGCGAGATCTACTGCATCTAGTAGTACTTTGTCTCCAACCTTAAGTTGATTTGGTGAGGTATTGAGCTCATCCTGGCTCGGTTTCGGCTTATGGGGTGTTCTCGATTTCTGTTTCAGCCATTCATCTAGCTCCTCGATTTGTTGCCTTCGTTCTTCATAGATAGGTCCCTTGTTGTTGTTTGAACACAGCTTATATGCATTCTTCGTAATTGTTTCCTGCACAGAGGGTGTCACTGCATGATTAGTACTAGTAGAATGATTTATACAACCACCTTCAATTTTTGACGTGTTACTCGAATTACGAGCTTGAAGGGTGATTGTTTCGTCTCTTACACAAAATGTGAGCTCACTTGTACCAACATCAATAATGGTTCTAACAGTCGCTAAAAAGGGTCATCCAAAAATTAAAGGTGTGTTCCTCTCCTCTTCCATGTCTAGAACAACAAAGTCTACTGGGTATATAAATTTATCGATCTTAACAAGAACATCTTCAATGATACCCCTAGGAAATCTAATGGTTTTTTCAGCCAATTGAATGCTCATCCTAGTTTGTTTGGGTTTCCCAAGACCTAGCTGTTTAAACATTTTATAAAGCATAACATTAATGCTTGCCCCTAAGTCAGCCAATGCATGATGAACATCTAAACTACCAATTAAACAAGGAATCGTAAAACTCCCTGGATCCTTCAATTTGTTGGGTAGCTTATTCTGTAATATGGCTGAGCAAACTGCATTCAATTCCACATGCGACGCTTCATCCAACTTTCGTTTATTTGTGAAAATCTCTTTTAAAAATTGACTACGTTTGGCATCTGCGAAAGAGCTTCAATAAACGGTAAGTTAATATGTAGTTTTTTTTAAATTTTAAGGAGTTTACCAAATTGTTCGTCTGATCGGTCTTTCCTTGTCGCAATGGGGTATGGAATACGAGGTTTATATTCTGTACTCATCGGCTTTGGGTCATTTTGGCCTACCTCATTCTTACATTTGCTTACCACTGTTTCTAGCCTTTGTTTTGCAACTAATCCTTCCTCATCTTGAATGGTAATCGCATTGAGTTGCTCCCTTAGGTTAGATTCAGTGTTGCTTGGCAGGCTACCTTGTGTCGTTCGAAAATCAGCTTGGTAAGCTATCCTATCTAAGTTTCGAGCCCCTAGATTGATGCTTGTTGATTTTTGAGTGTTGTCTCGGTATTCAAAAAATGAGTTTCTGACACTGAGATGAATTTTTTTAGCATCTCCTCAAGGTTCGGCTTTTTCTCTTGTTGCTAGGGTGGTTGTTGAAAGCCTGGAGGTGGTGGTTTCTAATTCCCTTGGCCTCTCTATGAAAAATTTGGGTGGTTCCTCCAACCTGCATTGTAAGTATTGCTATAAAGATTGTTTTGAGATTGAGGATTGTTACCCATATAATTTAACTGCTCATTCTCCATGTTGTAGCCATAAGGTGGGTATTCTGAACTGCTTGATCCACCTCCACTCGCTTCACACTGCATTACTGGGTGAACCTGTGAAGAACTAAGGAAACCATCAATTTTCTTATTCAAGAGTTCTACCTGATTAGGGAGCATGGTGACCGAATCGATGTTACAAACGCCGGTTGTTTTCGTTGGCTTTGTCCTCATGACTTGCCACTGATAGTTATTCAGTGATATCTCCTCTATAAATTCATAGCCATCTTCAGGTGTCTTATTATTGATGGTTCCACTAGCAGCTGTGTCAACCATCTGCCGAGTCAAAGGATTCAGGCCATTATGAAAGGTTTGAACCTGCAACCAGAGTGGTAACCCATGGTGAGGGCATCTTTTCAAGAGGTCCTTGTTTCTCTCCAATGCATCGTAGAGTGTTTCTAAATCCATCTGTACAAAAGAAGAGATATCATTACGTAATTTAGTCGTTTTAGCCGGCGAAAAATATTTTAATAAAAACTTTTTGGTCATTTGTTCCCAAGTAGTGATTAACCCCCGTGGCAACGAGTTCAACCACTTTTTAGCCTTATTCCTCAACGAAAAAGGAAATAACCGAAGGTGAATGGCATCATTAGAAACGCCATTGATATTAAATGTATCACATAGTTCCAAAAAGTTCGCCAAGTGAGCATTGGGATCTTCGCCCTGCAAACCATCAAACTGAACAAATTGTTGTATCATTTGAATTGTGTTAGGTTTCAGTTCAAAAGTATTAGTAGCTATAGCAGGTCTAACTATGCTCGATTCAGTTCCTGTTAAAGAAGGTTTAGCATAATCATACATAGTGCTTGGAGCAAGATTCTGATTAACAGCAATCGCAGGAGGTAGCAGATTTTCTTGGTTTCAGCCATCTCCTCGGTTGTGGTTAAAGTATCGTCCTCGTGCTCTTCCTCTGTGTATCGTAAGCCTCGCCTTATTTCTCTTCGGTTCTGCAAACTATGCGGTCGAGCTCACTATCAAACAGTAATAGTCCTGACGGGTTTCTTCTGGTCATAAACTAGAAAAACCTGTCAGAAGAAAATAAATGAAAAATTAGAAAAGAAAATAAAAATTTAAATTGCAATAAAAGCAAAATGGCTAAAGTAATAAAAATCGAGTGTTCCTAGTATCCTAGTTCCCCAGAAACAGCGCCAAAAACTTGATACATGATATTCGTGACAGGTTTTAAAGATTTATGAAAGGATCGTTCTTGAGACTAACTTATTATCACGATTAAGGCAAGTGTACCTATCGAACAGTAGTATAGTTCAGCAAGACCGGATTGTCGAACCCAAAGGAACTATAAGTACTAGTATTTACTTCCTTTTTATTATCTAGCCTAAAGATTAAGAGGTTTGGTTATCTAAACTAATTACTAACTAAGAATGCACATAAAGAAAATTTGGAAAAATACTTTTGGGAAAATTTGATTGATTAGGACAATACCTAAGGAAAAAAATCCACCTAGACTCCACTTGTTATTTGACTCTGAATCAGACGATTTTCTCATTTGACTTGATCCGTAGAAACCCCTAAGTTATATTATTATCTCTCTCGAGATTAATAACGTCTAACCCTAGGTTGAATAATTGAAATCTCTTTCTAATTATCACCCTAGAATTGCATTAACTCGACCTATGGATTCTCTTATTAGGTTTCACACTAATCCGAAAAAATCTTATCACCCTATCTCTAGGCATGCAATCAACTCCTCTTAATTATGACAAATTTACTCTTAGACAAGGTCTATTCCTCCTCTGAATAAGTGCTTAACTTGAATCAATATCCTGGAATATCAAAACAATAATTAAGAACACATAATTAAGAACAAGTCAAATATTTATCATACAATTTAGATAATAATAACAAGATTCGTCTTAGGTTTCATTCCCTTTAGGTATTTAGGGGGTTTAATTCATACTTATGGAAGAAAACATCTCAAAAGCATAAAGATAACAAAACATAAGAAAACCCAAAACTCCTGAAGGAACTTGAAGGGAGATCTTTAGTCTTGATGATGAATCTGGCTTCTGAGATGGATCAATTGGCTTCCCTTGAGTAATTCCTTGCTTCCTACTCCGCGTCCCCCTTCTAAGTGCCTCCTCAGGTGTTTAAATAGGCTTTAGAATGCCTAAGAGCCCCCAAAATCGGCCTTTTCCGAATAGGGTTATACTTGGGCTCGGCAGGGACACGCCCGTGTGACACGTCCATGTACGATTACTCCAGCCCGTGGCTAAGGCTGTTGAACAGGCACGGGCGTGTAGTTTACCCGTGTAAGTCGTGCTTCAATCCTGCCAAGGGACACGGCCATGTGACACATCCGTGTGAGAAAGTCCAGGCCATTTAGATTTCCCCCGTGGGTCCATTTTCTCCATTTTCGGCCTGTCTCTCACTCTTTTTACTCTCCTATGCTCACCTAAGTATAAAACATGAAATTAAAGGATTAGGAGCATCGAATTCACCAATTCTAAGGAGAAACCATCCATAAATGTGCTAAGCATGGGATAAAAATATGTATAAATTATGGTTTATCAATTATTAATTGGCGAAAAACTGGAACTTAATTATAAATCATTTAAGCCTTAACTACAATGTCCAGTCGGTCCTTCCACTAGCTCGTTGAAACTAGAAATGAATTGTGTGTTTGAATAGAAATTAACAGAATGAATAGGAAAAGAGAAATCGAAACCATTCAAGAATGATTAAGATTTTCTCTGAAATGGAGAAATGAAATCATTTAGAAATGAATGTAGGTTTCTAAAAATTGAAATGGAAATGAGAATGAAAATGGAAATGATCTAGTTGCAAATCCTATATAGATTACTTAAAAAAAGTTCGGAAGAACGAATTTATGTTTTTGGACTATTTTGAAGCTCGAAAATGAAAATAAACCATTCGGTCATAGTGAACATGTTGATATGTGAAATGTTAAACATATTTTTTTGAAATTTTACCTAGGGTAAAATAGTCAACATTTTTTTGAGGGTAAAATATGGATGAGAAAATTATTTTATATATAAATATTAAAGTTTATTTTGGAAAATAGAAAAACTAAATCAAGTCGGATCACATTACAGAATACTGGGTCAAAAAGACCCAAAAAATATTGGTAATTGGACCCGATGTAAGAGAGGTCCAAAAACCCCTCATAGACATAAAGAGGGCGACAACCCTAGTAGGAATACTAGGGTGTGTCATCCACCCTAGTCCTATTCTAAGTAGGATGTTGTTATTCTATTTGAAATAAACCACTACAACACAATAAGGGTTCTACCTTCTCTTCCTATAAATAGATGGCACCGCTAGAGCTATTAACACAACTTTGAGAGATAGTTATTCTGTCGAAAAATAGAGAAAATTTATTCTCAACTATTACATATATTTTTTCTGAATACAATTCTACCGATATCTATTAAGAAGAGAGAATTTTTGTTTTCACCCTAAAATGATAGAAAACTTTTTGTAGTTTTTCAATTCAATTGGTTCAAGCCCACACTCGAAATAATTCATGGTACAAGAATAGCAAAGAAGATTGTTTGGTTAAAATCTAGGAACAACGAACATCCGCTAAGCTAAAAACACATGTACAATTTCAGTTAAGGTTTACTGCTATAAATATCGCAAACCATGTCGATTTTCAAAATTTTAATTTTTCATTGTGCAAGAAAATCTTTTTCAAACTGGGATTTTTCTAACAATTCTTTAGTCATGTTTACAAATTTTTCTCTTCAAAATCTTCTTATTCTTTAGTCGTTTGGAAGAAAAAGAGGTTGTAACCGTGGGAGACTCTACATGTTAGAGTAGTCATAGGCATCGATGTCTAGGAAGGAAAAATAATCAAGGGAGAGTTGCCAGGTCTGAGGAGACACTAGCATTCAAGGAAGCTATAGAGACAAGGATAAGGGAACATGGTGAGTATCTGCACCCTACTTCTAGGTTATATATGATGATATGTTGCTTGCATGATGTGACAGCCCAAAATTGACCCTAGTCGGGAAGTGGTTTCGGGACCACTAAACCGAGTCACCGAAATGTTTGAATGTGATATTTATTGTCTAGAATATGTAATTATGAATGTGTGAAAATTTCAAGCTTCGATTTAGTCGATTGCATGTGAATTTAGTCAATAGGACTTATGTGCGACATTTTTGAAATGTGATAGGTCGAAGCATAAGGACCTATTAGAGCATGAAATAAAAAGGGGGGACTTGCATGTCAAATTCCCCCCTAACTAGTAGTGGCCGGCCATGACAAGCATGGTAGACCAAGTGTGATGGGCAAGACATGTCATAGACATGTTGTGTTGGTGCATCATGGGTGGAAAAAAATAAAATAAGGAGCATGGGCATAAAATAATGAAAGGGAATATGATGAAAACAAAAAAAAGTGTGTAGTTGTTCCCCCCCCCATTGCCGTGAGTTAAAGAAAAGAAAAGAGAAAATTTTGTTCATCCTTTTTCATCTTCATTTGGCCGAAAATTCAAAGGAAGGAGGAAGGAGTTCTTGCTTCATGTTTGGTTTGGAAGAGGATTAGGAGGAGGTTTGGCCATACTTGTATCTAGATCAAGGTATGTTTGAGGTTGTGCCATGAGATTCATGCATGTTTTTAGTTGCTAGCTTGAGTTCTAATTAGCCCATGGTTCAAATCTTTGCTATGTCATGGGGATGATATTCGGCCTAGGTAGATTTTGTGTTAATGCCATTGCATGCTAAATATGAAGCTTGTTAATGATGCATGTGATGGTGGATTGATGATTCTTGAATCTTCTTTTTAGCATTTTTGAGTGAGCACATATGTGCATTGGTTGCTAGATGGAGAAGAATCGGCTAGCAAGTTGTGTGCTAAGGCCAAATATAATTTTTGTATATTAATGAGTAATGCATGTGTTAAATTGATGGAAAGGGAGAGGATGCTTTACTAGTGTATATATGTGTGTATTAGCCAAGTTTTGAACTTGAAACAAAAGGGTGTTTAGTCAATACAAGTGACCATACTTGTAGAATGTATTAAGTGTTGAAATCGGCCCCAACATAGACATACATACTCGGCCATAGGAAGGAGATTGGTGTTGCATGTATTCTGTTAGAGGCAAGCATATTGATGCTTTTGTCTTGGCTTAGAAAATTCGGCCAAGGGGGAAAAATTAGCTAAAATGTTGAGTTTGATTCATGATTCCGTACATATGTGACTTTAATGTCTAATGTATAAAAATGGGCTAAGTGCCTTGTGTTCCTCTTTCCGATGCTCAAATGATTAAATCAATTTATTTGTTTAATTAAGCTCAAGAGCAAAGGGGAACTAAATCCGATAAAGGGAAGGAAAAAGTGGTCGAATAGCTATCGGAATCGTTCGACAACACCCGAGGTAAGTTCTTGAGTAAAAGAGCTTAAATTATGATTTGATTAGATCATGTTTTGAGCAAACCAAAATCATGCTCTTTGTGTGGCTATTGAGCCGAAATTGCAAGAATGATAAATGTCTTGTGTTTGAGTTTTACTAATGAAAACGAAATACGAATGTGCCATGATTTATTGTTAAATGTGCATGGTTATTTGAATGATGTCCGGGCTAAGTCCCGAAGGCTTTGTGCTAAGTGACCATATCCGGACTAAGATCCGAAGGCATTTGTGCGAGATACTAATTCCGGGCTAAGCCCGAAGGCATTTGTGCGAGTTACTAAATCCGGGTTAAGTCCCGAAGGCAATTGTGCGAGTTACTATAACCGGGCTATGTCCCGAAGGCATTTGAACGAGTAGCTATATCCGGTTAAATTCCGAAGGTACGTGATTTGGGAATGAATGATCTTGCTGTAAAAATTTCAGTAAATACTCTAGAAACATCCCAACATTGAGGTATGTTTCGTATGTGCTTGAATTTAGTTGAGCCCTTACAAATAAGTATTCGCTCAGTTGATAAACGAGCTACCGGCCTTTGGCTAAGTTGATCTTTTGTGTATGTACATAAGGGTTGGTAATGTGAAGCAAGTATGATATCGAAAATTTGTGCATATGAAATTATTCGTTTAGCTATATGAATGCTATACTTTTGCTGTGCTGGAATTCCTTGCTCAAAACTTACTAAGCATAAATTGCTTACTCCGTTTCTTTGATCCTCTATTTTATAGATTTTGGTTCTCCAGCTATCGGACTCGGGATTTTGAAGTCGAAGTCGCCCACACTATCAAAGCCCCCCCTTTTGGTACAATTTTGGTTGAACTTCGAAATGGCATGTATAGGACTACCCGTTTGTTGTGGGTCATGGACCCTTTGGACTTGTATAATTTTGGATAGCCATGCGAAAATGGCTTATATATGTTTGAGTATAATGTTATAATCATTTGGTGTGGATATGCTTGACAAGGATTGGCCATGGGAATGGTTAATCACTATCATAAATTGTGCTATTTATGCAAAAAGGGCTAGTTGAATCATGGAAACTATGAAATAGGTAAAGTCTACCTTAAAGGCAGATGCTGACAGTAGCAGTGATGTAGATTTGGAAATCACTAAAATAATAGGAATGGAATTAAATAGTGAATAAATTATGAAACCAACCTTGATGAATCTATTTTCATAGGAAAGTAACGAAACAATCATACGGATAGTATGTTAAGAGATATTCAGGTTCTTGTGAGACAGGGCCAGAACGGTTTCTGGATTTCCTGTTCCGACTTTGGAAATTCATTATAAATTAACCAGAGACAATTAGGAGTCAAGCCATATATGTATAGATTCCTCTCTGAGTCTAGTTTCTATAGAAACAAACGCATCAGTATTGAAGCCCTGTACAGGGAGATATCCAAGTCGAAATGTGCAAAGGTCAGGGTAGTCGATCCCTGTAACATGGGAGACTTTGACTAATAAACTGTACTAATTGGCGCAACCAAAAATTCTAGAAAAAAATATGTAGATGGGCATATGAGTCTAGTTTCAGGGAAAATTTACGGAACTGGATTCCGAGTTTCTGAACTCAATATATTATTTTTAAAGCGACTATTACGCAGATTGGTAGTGTCTGGAAAATTTTTAAAGTTTGTTAACACCTCGTGTTCGACTCCGGTGACGGTCTCGGGTTCGGGGTGTTACATTTGATTGGTATCAAAGCTACGGTTTAGTCAATTCTAGGACTACCGTAATGCGTTGGGTCTAGCTATACATGCCATTTTATGTGATTATTTGATAGTGTGGTGATTTCTGACATTTGCAAATGTGTTTATTTATAGTAATGGATCCCGATCCCGACCGAGCGGTAGCTGATGATCTTGAGAGTGTAGCGCCTGCTCCCGCACAAGGGACAGCGCCGGCGGACTCTCAACCTAATGCTAGTAACCCGAATGATGAAGCTAGACAAGCTTTCTATAGCGTGATGAATGATTGGTTCAACCAATACATTCGAACTAATACGGCTGTTCCACAACCTCCATTCCCGACAAATACCACCCCCGCACCTACAATACCTCCGGAAACTGACCAAATAAGGTCAAATAAGCCCCCAGTTGACAGAATCCGAAAACATGGGGCTACTGAATTTAAAGCTACGGATAGCGACGATGCCGAGCAAGCTGAATTTTGGTTGGACAACACTATCCGGGTACTCGATGAGCTATCTTGTACACCCGATGAATGCTAAAGTGTACTATCTCCTTGCTACGTGATTCTACCTACTATTGGTGGAGTACTCTGACTTCTGTTGTGCCCCGAGAGCAAGTAACTTGGGAGTTTTTCCAAACTGAGTTTCGGAAAAAGTATATCAGTCAGAGATTTGTTGATCAAAAACGGAAGGAATTTCTTGAGCTTAAGCAAGGTTCCATGTCGGTTACTGATTACGAGCGAAAATTTGTTAGACTTAGTAGGTATGCTCGAGAATGTGTTTCGTCCGAGGCTATCATGTGTAAACGCTTCGAGGATGGGCTGAATGAAGATATAAAAATGTTCGTTGGCGTTCTTGAAATACGAGAGTTCGTAGTACTTGTCGAGCGAGCCTGTAAAGCCGAAGAGCTTAGAAAAGAAAAACAAAAAGTTGATGTGGGAACTGGAGAGTTTCGTAAAAGATCTTCGGGAAATCTCTTCAACAGGCATCGAAGAAATTTCGAGATGATGTAGGCTGGTCGAGAGGCACTTCGGGCCTTTTTAGACGAGATCGTGATTGACCCACTGTGGGTACACGAGGCACTTCGGTCGCCAGTGTTGGGAATGAACGTCGAGACAGAACGAAATGTCGATATTGCGGTAAATGGCATTCGGGGAGTTGTAGATTCCCTGACCGCTCCTGTTACAAGTGCGGATCAGTTGACCACTTCATTAAAGATTGCCCGAGGTTGTCTGAACAGAATGTAAATCAGAGTGGGAAACCGGGTGCTACCACTGCTCGAGGTAGACCATCTGGAAATACGGGCAATGCTAGTGGTGGTCAGAGAGGATCTAGAGATGCTACGACCAGATCCGAGGCTCGTGCGCCTGCTAGAGCTTATGCTATACGTGCCCGCGAGGATGCTTCTTCGCCTGATGTTATTACCGGTACTTTTACTCTCTTTGATACTAATGTAATTGCTTTGATTGACCCCGGTTCTACTCATTCTTACATATGTGAAACCTTAGCATCCAGTAAGACTTTACCTATTGAGTCTACTGAGTTCGTAATTCAGGTGTCAAATCCCTTGGGTCGTTACGTGCTTGTCGACAAAGTGTGTAAGAAATGTCCCCTAGTAATTCGAGGTTCCTGTTTTCCGGCGGACTTGATGCTTTTGCCGTTTAATGAATTTGATGTTATTCTCGGGTTGGATTGGTTGACCGTGCATGATGCGGTTGTGAATTGCAAAAGCAAGACGATTGAATTGAGGTGCGCAAATAACGAAGTAATCCGAGTTGAGTCTACGGACTTGGATGGGTTGCCAGCTGTAATATCCTCAATGTTGGCCCAGAAATATGTAAGAAAAGGGTGTGAAGCATACCTTGCGTATGTACTTGATGACAAAGAATTAGAAAAGAAACCCGAATCTGTGCCGGTGGTTTGTGAATACCCGGATGTTTTTCCTGAAGAATTACCGGGTTTACCACCTGTTCGGGAGATAGAGTTTGGTATTGAGCTTGTACCTGGGACTACGCCAATTTCGATGGCTCCGTATCGTATGGCACCAACCGAGTTAAAAGAGTTGAAAGCTCAGTTGCAAGAATTGACGGATAGAGGTTTTGCTCGACCAAGTTTCTCACCTTGGGGTGCACCAGTATTGTTCGTGAAAAAGAAGGACGGAACCATGAGGTTGTGCATTGACTATCGTCAACTGAATAAAGTGACGATAAAGAACAAATATCCGTTACCGCGTATCGATGATTTGTTTGACCAACTGAAGGGAGCCTCAGTGTTCTCAAAAATAGATTTGAGATCGGGCTATTATCAGTTGCGAATTCGAGATTCGGACATACCCAAAACTGCCTTCAGAACGAGATATGGTCACTACGAGTTCTTAGTGATGCCGTTTGGGCTCACTAATGCCCCTGCGGTATTTATGGATTTGATGAATCGGATCTTCAGACCATATTTGGATCGGTTCGTAGTTGTGTTCATTGATGACATCTTGGTCTATTCAAGAGATGAGACCGAACATGCTGAGCACCTGAGACTAGTGTTGCAAATTTTGCGGGATAAGCAGTTATATGCTAAGTTCAGTAAGTGTGAGTTCTGGTTAAGAGAGGTTAGCTTCTTGGGTCATGTGGTATCCGCATCGGGTATTCGAGTTGACCGAGCAAAATTTCAGCCATACTTAACTGGAAGCCTCCAAGAAATATTACCGAAGTTCGGAGCTTCCTGGGGCTCGCCGGTTATTACCGACGATTTGTCAAAGGTTTCTCGATGATAGCCACACCAATGACGAAGCTACTTCAAAAGGATGTTAAGTTCGAATGGACGGAGAAATGTCAGAAAAGTTTTGATCAACTAAAAACTTATTTGACTGAAGCTCCAATTTTAGTGCAACCCGAATCAGGCAAAGAGTTTGTCATTTATAGTGACGCATCCCTACTTGGGTTGGGTTGCGTATTGATGCAAGAACATCGAGTGGTGGCCTATGCGTCGAGACAATTAAAGCCACATGAGAAAAATTATCCGACCCATGATCTTGAACTAGCTGCCATCGTATTTGCTTTAAAAATATGGCGACATTACTTATTTGGTGAAAAGTGCCATGTATTTTCGGATCACAAAAGTCTCAAATATTTGATGACTCAAAGAGACTTAAATCTGCGACAAAGACGTTGGCTTGAGTTGTTGAAAGATTACGAGCTTGTCATTGATTACCACCCGGGAAAGGCTAATGTGGTTGCGGACGCCTTAAGCCAGAAATCATTGTTTGCTTTACGAGCGATGAATGTGCACTTGTCTGTTCTACCCGACAATGTGTTAGTAGCTGAATTAAAAGCCAAACCATTATTGATTCATCAAATTCGTGAAGCCCAGAAGGTTGATGATGAATTGGTTGCAAAACGGGCTAAGTGTGTTCCGAACAAGGAATCGGAGTTTCAAATTGATGATGATGATTGTTTGAGGTTCAGAAGTCGTTTGTGCGTTCCAAGGAATTCGGAACTCATTTCGATGATTCTGAACGAAGCCCATTGTAGCCGAATGTCAATTCACCCGGGGAGTACGAAAATGTATAACGATTTGAAACGTTGGTTTTGGTGGCATGGTATGAAACGAGACATCTCCGACTTTGTTTCGAGATGTTTAATATGTCAACAAGTGAAAGCGGACATCAAGTGCCTTCAGGATTACTTCAGCCGATCATGATACCCGAGTGGAAATGGGATCGAGTCACAATGGACTTTGTGTCCGGACTGCCATTGTCAGCAAGTAAGAAGGATGCGATTTGGGTTGTTGTTGATAGACTGACTAAGTCGGCTCACTTTATCCCCGTGCGTATGGATTTTTCATTGGATAAACTAGCCGAATTGTATGTTTCTCAGATTGTGAGATTACACGGGGTACCTATTTCTATCGTGTCAGATAGAGATCCGAGATTCACCTCGCGATTTTGGAGGAAATTGCAAGAAGCTTTGGGTACCAAGCTGCATTTTAGCACTGCTTTTCACCCCCAAACCGATGGTCAATCTGAGCGGATAATTCAGATAGTTGAGGATATGTTGAGATGTTGCATCCTCGAGTTCAGTAGTTCATGGGAACGATATTTACCTTTGATTGAATTCGCTTACAACAATAGTTTTCAATCAAGTATTAAGATGGCACCTTACGAGGCTTTGTACGGTCGTAAATGCCGTACACATTGTTTTGGACCGAGCTCGGTGAAATAAAATTTTCGAGTTGATTTGATTAAGGATGCCGAACAGAAAGTAAAGGTAATCCGTGAAAGTCTGAAAGCAGCCACAGATCGTCAAAAATCGTATGCGGATTTGAAACGAAAAGACATTGAATATCAGTGGGAGATAAAGTGTTTCTTAAAGTTTCGCCTTGGAAAAAGGTACTCAGATTTGGCCGTAAGGGCAAGTTGAGCCCGAGATTCATTGGGCCGTATGAAATCTCCGAACGAGTTGGTCCGGTTGCGTATAGATTGATTTTGCCCCCTGAACTTGAAAAGATTCACGATGTCTTTCATGTTTCGATGCTTCGACGTTATAGATCCGATCCGTCACATGTGATTAATCCCTCAAAGTTGAAATTCAATCTGACTTGAGTTATGAAGAAGAACCGATTCGTATCCTAGCTCGTGAAGTGAAAGAGTTGCGAAACAAAAGGGTTCCGTTAGTTAAGGTGTTATGGCTCAAACACGGGATCGAGGAAGCTACTTGGGAAACCGAGAGCTCGATGAAAGAACGATACCCAAACCTATTTACCGGTAAGATTTTCGGGGACGAAAATTTCTTAAGTGGGGGAGAGTTGTGACAGCCCAAAATTGACCCTAGTCGGGAAGTGGTTTCGGGACCGCTAAACCGAGTCACCGAAATGTTTGAATGTGATATTTATTGTCTAGAATATGTAATTATGAATGTGCGAAAATTTCAAGCTTCGATTTAGTCGATTGCATGTGAATTTAGTCAATAGGACTTATGTGCGACATTTTTGAAATGTGATAGGTCGAAGCATAAGGACCTATTAGAGCATGAAATAAAAAGGGGGGACTTGCATGTCAAATTCCCCCCCTAACTAGTAGTGGCCGGCCATGACAAGCATGGTAGACCAAGTGTGATGGGCAAGACATGTCATAGACATGTTGTGTTGGTGCATCATGGGTGGAAAAAAATAAAATAAGGAGCATGGGCATAAAATAATGAAAGGGAATATGATGAAAACAAAAAAAAAGTGTGTAGTTGTTCCCCCCCATTGCCGTGAGTTAAAGAAAAGAAAAGAGAAAATTTTGTTCATCCTTTTTCATCTTCATTTGGCCGAAAATTCAAAGGAAGGAGGAAGGAGTTCTTGCTTCATGTTTGGTTTGGAAGAGGATTAGGAGGAGGTTTGGCCATACTTGTATCTAGATCAAGGTATGTTTGAGGTTGTGCCTTGAGATTCATGCATGTTTTTAGTTGCTAGCTTGAGTTCTAATTAGCCCATGGTTCAAATCTTTGCTATGTCATGGGGATGATATTCGGCCTAGGTAGGTTTTGTGTTAATGCCATTGGATGCTAAATATGAAGCTTGTTAATGATGCATGTGATGGTGGATTGATGATTCTTGAATCTTCTTTTTAGCATTTTTGAGTGAGCACATATGTGCATTGGTTGCTAGATGGAGAAGAATCGGCTAGCAAGTTGTGTGCTAAGGCCGAATATAATTTTTGTATATTAATGAGTAATGCATGTGTTAAATTGATGGAAAGGGAGAGGATGCTTTACTAGTGTATATATGTGTGTATTAGCCAAGTTTTGAACTTGAAACAAAAGGGTGTTTAGTCAATACAAGTGACCATACTTGTAGAATGTATTAAGTGTTGAAATCGGCCCCAACATAGACATGCATATTCGGCCATAGGAAGGAGATTGGTGTTGCATGTATTCGGTTAGAGGCAAGCATATTGATGCTTTTGTCTTGGCTTAGAAAATTCGGCCAAGGGGGAAAAATTAGCTAAAATGTTGAGTTTGATTCATGATTCCGTACATATGTGACTTTAATGTCTAATGTATAAAAATGGGCTAAGTGCCTTGTGTTCCTCTTTCCGATGCTCAAATGATTAAATCAATTTATTTGTTTAATTAAGCTCAAGAGCAAAGGGGAACTAAATCCGATAAAGGGAAGGAAAAAGTGGTCGAATAGCTATCGGAATCGTTCGACAACACCCGAGGTAAGTTCTTGAGTAAAAGAGCTTAAATTATGATTTGATTAGATCATGTTTTAAGCAAACCAAAATCATGCTCTTTGTGTGGCTATTGAGCCGAAATTGCAAGAATGATAAATGTCTTGTGTTTGAGTTTTACTAACGAAAACGAAATACGAATGTGCCATGATTTATTGTTAAATGTGCATGGTTATTTGAATGATGTCCGGGCTAAGTCCCGAAGGCTTTGTGCTAAGTGACCATATCCGGACTAAGATCCGAAGGCATTTGTGCGAGATACTAATTCCGGGCTAAGCCCGAAGGCATTTGTGCGAGTTACTAAATCCGGGTTAAGTCCCGAAGGCAATTGTGCGAGTTACTATAACCGGGCTATGTCCCGAAGGCATTTGAACGAGTAGCTATATCCGGTTAAATTCCGAAGGTACGTGATTTGGGAATGAATGATCTTGCTGTAAAAATTTCAGTAAATACTCTAGAAACATCCCAACATTGAGGTATGTTTCGTATGTGCTTGAATTTAGTTGATCCCTTACAAATAAGTATTCGCTCAGTTGATAAACGAGCTACCGGCCTTGGGCTAAGTTGATCTTTTGTGTATGTACATAAGGGTTGGTAATGTGAAGCAAGTATGATATCGAAAATTTGTGCATATGAAATTATTCGTTTAGCTATATGAATGCTATACTTTTGCTGTGCTGGAATTCCTTGCTCAAAACTTACTAAGCATAAATTGCTTACTCCGTTTCTTGGATCCTCTATTTTATAGATTTTGGTTCTCCAGCTATCGGACTCGGGATTTTGAAGTCGAAGTCGCCCACACTATCAAAGCCCCCCTTTTGGTACAATTTTGGTTGAACTTCGAAATGGCATGTATAGGACTACCCGTTTGTTGTGGGTCATGGACCCTTTGGACTTGTATAATTTTGGATAGCCATGCGAAAATGGCTTATATATGTTTGAGTGTAATGTTATAATCATTTGGTATGGATATGGTTATTGAGAGGTGTGGATAGGCTTGACAAGGATTGGCCATGGGAATGGTTAATCACTATCATAAATTGTGCTACTTATGCAAAAAGGGCTAGTTGAATCATGGAAACTATGAAATAGGTAAAGTCTACCTTAAAGGCAGATGCTGACAGCAGCAGTGATGTAGATTTGGAAATTCACTAAAAATAGTAGGAATGAAAGTAAATAGTGAATAAATTATGTAAACGAACCTTGATGAATCTATTTTCATAGGAAAGTAACGAAACAATCATACGGATAGTATGTTAGGAGATATTCAGGTTCTTGTGAGACAGGGCCAGAACGATTTCTGGATTTCCTGTTCCGACTTTGGAAATTCATTATAAATTAACCAGAGACAATTAGGAGTCAAGCCATATATGTATAGATTCCTCTCTGAGTCTATTTTCTATAGAAACAAACGGCATCAGTATTGAAGCCCTGTACAGGGAGATATCCAAGTCGTAATGCGCAAAGGTCAGGGTAGTCGATCCCTGTAACATGGGAGACTTTGACTAATAAACTGTAATAATTGGCCAGACCAAAAATTCTAGAAAAAAATATGTAGATTGAAATATGAGTCTAGTTTCAGGGAAAATTTACGGAACTGGATTCCGAGTTTCTGAACTCAAGATATGATTTTTAAAGCGACTATTACGCAGATTGGCAGTGTCTGGAAAATTTTTAAAGTTTGTTAACACCTCGTGTTCGACTCCGGTGACGGTCTCGGGTGCGGGGTGTTACAACTACACACG